>NW_010525366.1:866-27395 GCF_000687285.1 Phaethon lepturus | reverse complement strand
GTCAAGCATCGGAACAGGCTGCCCCGGGAGGCAGTGGAGCCACCATCACTGGAAGTGTTCAAAAAACATGTGGATGTGGCACTTCGGGACATGGTTTAGTGGGCATCGTGGTGTTGGGTCGATGGTTGGACTTGATCTGAGAGATCTTTTCCAACTTAACAATTCTAATGATTCAAAAAAAAAAAAAACCCCACCCAACGTTGGGGTCATTTCCAGAGTGTGGGGAAGTGCAAGGGCAGAATAAGATGCAGGAAGTCATGTTTTTTAGTGTAAGAACGCAATGAAGAATCTCGGGTAATGGAAGGTGTTCAGGTAGACATGAAATTTACTGCTGCTGTTTCACAGAATAACCTTGTTATCAAAGTTACCGAGTCGCAGATTTTAAAGCATTTTCAAACTGCACGTGAGTGATAGCATTTTCTCCTAGCTGTACGATTTAGATAACATAATCCTCGTGATTATTTTCAGTGAGATCACCTGAGCAGATTACGAACTCTAAATTACCGTATTTTAATTTTGACTTGGAAATCAGAGATGGGTGTTATGGTATATAATTACATGCTTAAAGAGTTGGATTGTTGAATGTAATGTTTTGTAATGGGCAGTTGTCACATTCTACATTTGAGTTTTCCCTCTTCTTCCTTAATGACTTCAACCTGTAAGAAAATCTTTCTGATACTCAGTATAAAATTTCACTGTATTAATTTTCCATCCCATTTCACAGAGCTGCCTTGATTTTTGTTGTAGTATTTTAGGCGTATATCAAATTGTAATCTGATTTCAGTGGCTTTCAATTTTGGTGACTGATTTGCTATGCTTTTTCAATAGTCTTCCCTCAAAGGAGTATTGCAGAAACAAACCTATTGTACAGTCATGAGTCTCATTAAAACTCACACACACACTAAATCCAGGGTCAAAACAAAGTTTGGATGATTCATTGCAAATATCTGAAGACTCGACTAAACGCTGAACATCTGTCTTGCTTCCTGAGTCTTGTGGTGGGAAAGTCATGTTTGACCATGTAACTAAATATGCTATAATGTATATTCACAAGGGGGCAAGTCGGAATACTAAAATACTAAATGTTTTTTTCTGACTTCACTGCTTGTCCTTTTAATATCAGTAACAAATGTTTTGCTATATGTTTTGGCTTAGCTTCCTTGACTTTTGTATTAGGGAGATGAAGAATAAGCTCTAAAGTTTACAGGATTTGAACGCAGAATTTCAGTATTTGTATGTAACAGTAAACTACAGTAAATAGCAGAATAAACAAGATTTAGGGACTGACCACTAGAGGAAGCTACATAATAGTCTGATCTTGTGGATATATTTGGATAATTCCACTTCATAGGTAGGGTTTTGTAAAAATTTATCTAGAATTGCAAAATACATGGTTTTCTTCTAACGACCACTGCAGTTCAGTGGTTGAAGCTTTTCTTTGCTACTTGGAAATACTGTTTAAGCCATCTTGTGTGAGTTAGGATTGAGTAATAAATTCTTCTTCAACATTAAAGGCAGTAAAACTGACAAGAGTCATTAGAAATAAAAAACAAACAAACAAAAAAACCTGATATTTTATACTTCTCTGTTAAACTTGTAATCCAGTTTCAGCTGGTGCAGGACAGAGCCCTTGTTTCTCAGCTTTGAAACAGATTTTTGTAGGCTGGAGGATATTCTCATGGGGAAGCAACCGTTGCAGAGAAGAGATTCTCTATTCCTCCAAGAGAAAGGCTTATATGATATAATGTATATGTATGCAAAGTTGGATACATGCAATGCTGCTAGACTCCCTAAAGATTACTGTAGAGGACAAAGGCATGGAGAATGCAAGATTTCAATAGTTCATAATTTATTCAGATTTTCATAAGGCCAATAAAAAAAGCTCCACGTAACATCAAGATGAACCTGCTGTATAAGTCTAATTCTTTCTGCCCACCAGAGAGAAATGTTAGAGAGCTAACAATTGATTTTATAGAAAGGTTTGTCTGGCAGCCTAAGTATATAAATGATACAGATTTTGCTCTGAGTTGTTGGCCAGCTTGCGACTGGAAACAGCTACACATTTTCAGTGTTCGCTGTAAAACAAACAATTCTAGAATTTCAGACTTCTTGCTCATCCACTGTAATTAGAGGACTGTTGATTTACATTATATTAAAACATTGTTGGGTCTTAGCTATTTTTTTCACAGTAGCCATGCTTTGGTTACTTTATGCCTTTGCATAGGACAGTAACCTCAGAGATGGTTACATACTGAGTGAAGTGTCTTCTGTGTGGTATGATTGCTAATATTTATGGGGCCAGTCTTAGATGTTGCCTGTCAGCATTCCTGTTTTATTTAGCATGGTTTTAGAATGTCCAGTTACTGATAATTTTTATGTCTTAGGCCTTTAGCTTTAAAACAGTGATCTGAACGTGTCCAGACAAACTGTATTCTCAAAAATTAGCAAACTGCCAGGTACAGCTGCCAGGTCCTGTTGACTTTCTGAAAACGTGATCTTAGAGGTATCACTACCGGTTCAGGTTTAGATTATTTTCTAAAACTAATACTTACATGGCTGCGTGAAAATAAATTTTGGGAAAACATGCAGACTTTACTGAATACCATGAAAATATCATGCTATATGTACTTGAAACTATCTTTTTTCATTGTAGATGCTGCAAAAATTTCTAATTCTCATGTGCCTAAACACTGAAAATTTCAGCCTGACAAACTGTTGTGAAGAATTATATCGGGGTATACAGACAGTATGAGAAAATAGTTCTGGGTTTACCTGTTTCTTCATTCATCTTCATTCATTCTTGAGGTTGAATGCTGAACAGGTAATGTGGATTTAGCTGCTGCACGTTGTGGGGTGCATAGTTTGGGTTTTGGGTTTGTGTTTTTTGGTTTGGATTTTTTGTGTTGATACACCCAGCTATTATGTTCTAACTGTTAGGTTCAAATCAATTTGAACATGTGCAAACAGATGTATTTAATGTTACAAAAACTTAGTACCAGGTGCTAGATACTTTTTGGCATTTCTTACTAATACTGGGAATAGTCCCCGTTCCCAGAGGCGGGGAATAGTAGTGAAGAAATGAAACTAAGATTAGACTAGCTTGGCTAATGGAGAGGCTTTAAAATGAGTTGCATCAATTTGACTCAAAATTCGTCAAGACGCTGATAATTTACAAAAATTATTTTGTTTAATGGGGTTTCTTATATATTTTGTGGCAAAGACTATTGTTCAGAAAACATATCAGAAAGTTAATTTAAACTAAAGAGCCTTGTCATTGCTTTCAGTTAATGAACTATTAAGTAGCTATTTTTATAAATGTAATGATTCACTTGGAAAAGGGAATGGCTACAAATAATTTATGCCTGGTCTAGGTGTCACCAAGATCAATAGGGTATAGATCAAGCTTATAGAAAGAATGTTTTTTTTTAATCATCTCTAGATCCAGTATGTTCAGTTTGCAATTAAGAAGATGTTTTCTAGCTACTGACCATGAAATATGCACCTGGCATCTGAGAGACAAGCTGTGCTTTTTATGGTTTATGCATCAATACCATTAAAAAAGAGTCTGCAATTAGAAATTAGTCATTCTGTTGAAGTTAGACTAGTGTCTCCACCCACACTTATGTTAGCCTTAGAGGGTTAAACTAAGCTTTCTTTGGAGTGAACCAGACACTTGCTTACAAGTACATAGAAAAATAAGATTTAAAAGCAGGCACCTCTTTTTTTGTTTCTACTTAGTCTCATCTTTCAGAGAATTGTGAATTTAATATGTTAATCTCCTGAAGATCTGGGTGAGGATATGACAGGAAATAAACAATGTATGTTCATGTACATAACTTGTGAGCTATCTGCTATTAATAAAAACAAAACCACAAAGCCCACCCCCCCTTTTCTTTTTCTTTTTTTCCTCTTTCATCATGGAGGACCAGAATTTATATAGATGTGCACCAGTAATGAAAGAACACATTTACTCAATTAATTGCATCAAGCTAAGATTTATTTTTTTAATGCGTCCCCCACTCCATATACTGTTCTTTGAATGGCTTGTCATTCAGTTGGAAGGTTGACAAATTAAATTACCTGTTCAAAAGCTAAATTGAAAGACAAAGCAAAATGCTCTACCAAAACTAAACATAACTTTATTCTTAATTCTTTTTAAAAATTATAAAAGTACTTGTATGTTAATCATTGTTACACATAGTAACAGTAAACATAAATTTTAACTGTTAAGTAAAGTTGAAAAAGGAACAGGGTACTAATGAGTGGAATTAAAAATGTATACTTGATCACTAATGCCCCGAGCTCCTTCAGTAATCAGAGCAAGGGAGAAGGAATTGGAATTTAAGCAATATTTCTTCTCCTTTATCTTCATCCCTTCCAATGTGTTTTTTCTCTTGAAAATCAAGGGAAGCTTGTTTGCAGTTCGGTTATTGAAAATGCTTGCTGGTCTTTTGACGGAGCAAACACTTGCAGGCAGGATCTGGCCGTGATCACTGGTGGCCATAATGGGGTAGGTTTAAGGACCTTCCCTGACAACTGTAGGTTAAAGAGTTCCCACCTTGGCCCTTCACTCCTGTGCTGCCGTTGACCAGTGATAACAGCAAGTGAGTCAGAGTTATCAGCTTGAGTTAGGAACTGATGGTACTTTTGTATCCTTGTCTTGTGGTGGACTTTCCTCAGGTCTTTGAAATCTCTCTTTCCACTGAACAGTCTGTCTGATGGAAGTCTCTCGCCGCCTTCTTCAGAAGGCTTTCATACATGTGGTAATTTGTCATGCATCTCCCAGGATTGTCTCTTGTGGTAGTTGCCCTGAAGAGCAACCAGGGATCCTCTGACCAACTAGGAGCACATCAGGTGACAGATTTTCAAAGGGCATCTTCCTGCGCTCTGCAGTGAGTTGAACTGTGCAGAAAATGGATTTGGAAAGAACTGAATGAGAGAGGAACAGGAGTAGGTAAACACATGAGCAGCTTCTGGCACTTAGAGCGAAAGGAGAATATAACAGCCACGAAGAATAATGAGCAAAGAACCACCAGGACAGACTGCTGCCCCTTAAGATGCATCAGCACATATATTTCTAAGGCGCAAAGCTTAAAGTGAAATGTGGGGCTTTTGACTGAAGCTGGGAAGCTGAAGTTCAGAAGGGTCATTTGGCTTTCAGCAAAAGGCCCTTGCTTCTCTGTGTTTCAGAGAATTTCTCTGTCTCTGTGTTTGGCTTAAAGTTTGGACTCCAGCTAAGAGGTTACTCATATTTAGGCACATGCATATGTGTGTTATTTACCTTAAACAGATTCTAGCAAGATTATTATTCTTGGAGACCTTCAACCTATGCCAGCTTGTCTTAAAATGAAACTGCATTTTAGCTGGTTAAGCAAAAAAAACCCCCAAACCCCAAATTTTAAACTAATTTGTCTTTTGTCAGTGGGGTTTTACTTGAACACTCAGAAAAGAGGCAGTTGGAAGATCAAATCTTTAGGTAACATATGTAACACCCTGCTTAAATAAACTGGCTACTCCAGCAAGTTACGTTTTCTAAAAATTAAATGGGAGAGCTCACAAGGCTTATTTTTGTTCTTTCTGTTTATTTTGTTTCTTATTTGTTTATATTGGAATGGCAGAAAAAATACATAGGGTGAGAGGCAGATGGGTGAAATATGTGGGAAAAATTTTCCTGTCTGAGCCAATAAATCTTTATGGCAAAAGTTGTCGAGCTGCTTAGGAATAGTAGGTACTTGATAAAATTTGTGATGTGGAAAATGGCTACTTGTGACTACATTTATGATACTCCTTGATTTAGAAATGAATTTGCAGCAATCC
The DNA here is from genome assembly GCF_000687285.1 of Phaethon lepturus. Classification (NCBI taxonomy): domain Eukaryota; kingdom Metazoa; phylum Chordata; class Aves; order Phaethontiformes; family Phaethontidae; genus Phaethon; species Phaethon lepturus. The sequence continues at coordinate 21,578 of NW_010525366.1, read as the reverse complement.
ATTTGTCCATGTTTTAAAGCCATGAAGACAGCATCAAATGGAAGTAATCTATAATTTATATAGGAAACAAAAAGGCTTTTGTGCAGTGATTATTTTGCTTCTCTCCCCCGTTGTTAGACCTGCTAGGTTAGTTGTGTATGGTACCATTCATTCAGACTGTTTTGATAAACTTACGGTGATGTTCAAAGGAATGTTTAAAAAAACCCTGGTTTTTATCTTTTCATGACTTCTATATGCAAAATCAGGTCAAAAAAGGTATTGTGGATTTTTAATTTTTTGTCTTCAGTACTAAGTTGCAGGACTGACAAATGTAGTCTTCCCTGGCCTTGTTCAAAAATGTGTTGCAAATCTTGTACGTTAGGAAATCTCCCATATGTTACGGGATGGTAGAGTATATTTTTGTTATGGGTTTATCTAGATTAGGACCATATATTATCAGTGTATATTCCTAATATAGACACCTTGTTCTGTGCTATTTAACTGCATTTTGCCAGGCAGGTTGTGTGAATGCAAGACTAATCTTGGCAGTGGTAGTGTATTTGAGTGTATTTCCAATGTTTTTTCTCCCCTCCTCACTTCAACATCTTATGAGCTAGTTCCACTGGAAAGAATAGAATATCAGGGAAAAAAAAATCTGGAACAGAGAAACAATTTGGAAACACTTAGAAGACACAAGCATTTTGCCTTTGCCACTGGAAGAGACCTTTGTAGATTGGGAGAAGTTTGTCTTTGGTGTTTTGACTCAATTTTACATGATACTGTGGTAAGGAGACTAGGGAAACCCAGTCTTGGTGAAACCGCAGTAGCGTGAATCTCTAACTACTTTATAACTGTACTCAAGGTTTATTCATTAGTAATTCAGTATCAGAAAGGGAGGTGGAACCGATGAAGTTCTAACAGTCTGTCATGTCTGTGCATCTGCTTAGTATTTGTATTAGTGAGCTGGATAATAGAAGATACGCTGTTACATTTGCAGATGATGAAACTAGAAGAAACTGCATGGACAAAGGACAAGGTGAGATTTCAAGATGAGCATGCCAAATTGCAAAAGTAGTCTAAAAAAAAAAAAACCACTGAATAAAATTCAGTAGTGGCAAGTGCAAGGATGTATATGCATTCAAGGATGTTGCGTTACGTAAATGATCTGGAGCAGGTAGTTGGGGGGGTGGTTATAGTAGCATACAGGCTGAATGTAAGACATGCGTGTTACGAAAAGTGAACGTGCCGTACTAAGATACAGAAACAGAAGTATAGCCAGCAATGGGATGTGTGAAACATCTTTCCAAGTTACACTGTGTCAGTGTTGGATATCCCACTTGAGATGTATATAACTAGGGAGAATTCAGAATACAACGAAAAGACCAGACATCGAGTAACCACATTCTAGGAGAGAAAAAAAAAAAAATTGCAAAAATAGGGCTCAAAAGAAGATGGCTCCTGGTGGGTTTCGCTTATTTATGTCGTATTCAAAAAAGGAAAGGAATAGCCTATTGCTCAGGTTCATGGAGAACTCATCAGTAAGTAATAGCCTTAAATTCCAGGGGCATATTGGGCTTGTGTGACAAGGGTTTGGTAGCAGGGAGGCTACAGGGGTGGCTTCTGTGAGAGGCTGCTAGAAGCTTCCCCTGTGCCCGACAAAGCCAATGCCAGCCGGCTCCAAGACAGACCCGCCGCTCGCCAAGGCTGAGCCCATCAGTGATGGGCTGATGGTGCTAGCGCCTCTGGGATAACATGTTTAAGAAGGGGAAAAAAATCCCCTGTGCAACAGCAGCTTCAGCTGGAGAGATGAGTGAGAACATGTGAGAGGAACAACTCTGCAGACACCCAGGTCAGTGAAGAGGGAGGGGGAGGAGGTGCTGCAGGTGCCAGAGCAGAGATGCCCCTGCAGCCCCTGGTGAAGAACATGGTGAGGCAGGCTGTCCCCCTGCAGCCTGTGGAGCTCCACGCTGGAGCAGGTGGATGCCTGAAGGAGGCTGTGACCCCGTGGGAAGGCCATGCTGGAGCAGGCTCCTGGCAGGACCTGTGGAGAGAGGAGCCCAGGCTGGAGCAGATTTGCTGGCAGGACTTGTGATCCTGTGGGGACCCAGCCTGTTCCTGAAGGACTGCGCCCCGTGGAAGGGACCCAGGCTGGGGCAGTTTGGGAAGAACTGCAGCCTTTTGGGAAGGACTCACATTGGAGAAGTTCATGAAGGACCATCTCCCATGGGAGGGACTGCACACTGGAGCAGGGGAAGAGTGTGAGGAGTCCTCTCCCTGAGGAGGAAGGAGCAGCAGAAATAACATGTAATGAACTGACCACAACCCCCATTCCCCATCCCCCTGTGCTGCCGATGGGGGAGGAGGTAGAGAAATCGGGAGTGAAGTCGAGCCTTGGAAGGAGGGAGGGGTAGGGGCAAAGTGGTTTTAAGATTTGGTTTTATTTCTCATTATCCTACCCTGATTTGATTGGTAATAAATTAAACTGATTTCCCCAAGTCGAGTCTGTTTTGCCTGTGACAGTCATTGCTGAATGATCTGTCCCTGTCCTTATCTTGACCCGCAAGCCTTTTGTTTTTCTCTCCCCTGTCCAGCTGAGGAGGGGAGTGACAAGAGCAGCTTTGGTGGGCACCTGGTGTCCAGCCAGGGTCAACCTGCCACAAGGGGTGAAAACAAAAAAGTTAGATGAAAACCTATTCTAATGATGACAATAATCAAAGACAGAACTAGATTGCCTTGGAATGTTGTAAAAGCTCTAACCCTTGAAACCTTAAAAACGTGCTGCAAACATCTTAAATGGCATCTTAAGGTTGGGCATGCCTTGAGTCATGGGTACAAAGACCGGAGGCCTCCTGCAATGCGTTTCAGACACTCCTCTGCAACTGCTGTGCCACAGGAGGTGTGCAGGCGGAGTGACAGCCCAAACCGCACAAAAACCATAGTGCTCTGGGATGGGCTTCCTTGTGAAATGCAGTTCGGCAGCGGTTTGCTGTGGGTATGGAGTGCAGAGCTTTTAGTATTAAATGAAGTGAGGAGGGAGGAGTTGTCCACTGAAAGGAAAAAAAGCGTGTTGTTAGGGAGCCCAGAATCTGGCAGGGAGCTGGTGTGTTTGCTTCCCTTTTGTAAGCACATCGCTTCCCTCTGTTCTTTGGGTAACAATAGATGTGTTTTAGTTATGCAGCTAAGATTTCAGTGGAGGCTTTCAGGTAGAATACTTGAAAGGTAAATGATCTTTTCCTGTGGGTACTTGAATGCAGTAAACTTAAGTGCAAGAGCATGTATTTTGCATAGAGGAATCTTTTGGTAGCAATTCTGACAAATTCTGTTGGACACTTTTCAAAGAGACACTGTGCACATACTGATGAAATTTGACAGTGTGACCTTTTCATACAGGACAGAAGAAGCTTTCGCTGATGCGACTTGATGCTTTTTTCAAACATGCTAACAAATATCACAGACCCTTGAAAAGCATATTCCCGGAGACGTGGATCGGCTTATTAGTAGCTTTACTGTGCACTGCCATGTCTCACCATATAGACAAGACTGCCACTATGTTTAGTATTTGCTCAGGCTTATTTTCAACCATACACACATGTGTGTGTGTGCACACGCACAGCTGTTGCAACAGAAATGCTAATTTAATTCACATGTATATCCAAATTTCTTGAGTATTTTTCTATTACAAATGGCTTATGGCCTATGCTTTTCAAAACAGTTGTAGATCAGTAGGTAAGTTCATAATCATCAACACTTTTTCTTGTAGTTCAAAAACTTTAGAGTCTAAATGTAAAAAGGGATACTTTTTATTATGTAGTAATATGTCAGTATAAATAGTTCTGCTGGATTTGTGATGTCATTTAAATGAGAAATTGTATCTATGCATCGTTGAATTTAGTCATGAATTCTGAAGCACTGTGACTTGTTGATCAGTATCATGGAGATAAGTGTTATGTGGGATACTGGAGTATGGGGGAAGAATGATACGTTGGTTTGGATTCAAAGGAGTTGACAGAATTCTGATGTGCCATCAGTGTTCTGCACTAGAGTTTTTCATTCTGCTTGTAAGAGGAAACACCTCTTTGGGAATCATGGGGGAAGGTAAAGATTGCATATAGTGTTGAGGTATCTCTGCCTAATACTTGGTTACAAAAGATTCTTCTAAAGCTGTTCTTGCTATGTTGTTAGTTGCCCTGCTGATAGTGTTGACTAGTCTCAAGGATACTCAAATATGGACTTTAAAGAAGTCACTTGATCACATCATTGCCATGAACAGTCTCCAATGGCAAGCTCCAGTCTCTTGATCAGGGTCTCTGGTATCAGTTTGTGGATTGACATGTCAGTAGCAGTTACGAGGCAGTTTGCTTTTGTACTCTCTGTGGATGACAGGTGTGTAATTTCTATGTTCACTTTCTACCCTGACCTTTAGAGACAGGCTCTTTATTTGCATGAGATGTTTTCACTAATGGGAAAGATTTTGGAAATGGTGCATCACAGGATATTATTATGGTTCTTCTCCAAGAGAGGTAGAGAAACACAAATCTGTCGCACTGTGATGATGATAGAAAGGCAAGCAAGGTTTCTGGAAAGTGAGGGCAGCCTGTGAGCAGGAGAATGGCTACCTCTGCAGAAGGCAGTGGACAGAGTCATTGGAGATTCAGGTTCACATACTGTTCTTATGGTAGTTGCCATTTTTCATATTTAAATTCGGTCTAAGTGGATGCAGAATTATTACTGGAATTCAAATGCACCTAATGTAATGAATTTGCCCTGACCCGTTTCATGAGAGAGATTTGGAATCTTTGGGCTAATAATCCTCACTGGCCCGTGAGAACAGTTGCAGCTGTTCTCTGCATTTCATGCAGAAGAATTGCGATTCACGCTGTAAAATTACTCCCTCACACACATGCTGAAGACTGCAGTTGTATTTTGCATGTGTGGAATGATTGCTGTCAGTCCCACACGTTGATGGGTTACTGTCTCCTTGAAAAGCTGCTAGTTCCCTCTGCAGTCATGCGTCTTCTAAGTGAGGGGATCCATACAATTTTCTTGTGGCAGTAGTTGTGGTAGGTCAAAACTGGCACCATGCTGTGCTAGTTTTATAAAAATCACTAGTTTTTGTTATTCTGTAGAAGTAGACATTCCTGGACCTGAAAATTCTGTTTACACATGAAAGCATTACTTACAAGGATCCTTAAAGTGATCCTGAAAACACTGGAGTAGAAGCTAGGAGAGGAAAGCCAGCTACAGCTCTTTCTTCATTTCCAAGTCTATAGGTGATTGTGAGCTGGTTCTGGCTGTTGCAATGCTTTTAGTATAGCTGTTGGAGCTGGAATATGTTATCTTTACAGTGCAATTTTTGAGTACTATTCAGTGATTTCTTCCTTAGTATTCCTTTAATGATATGTGCAGGACTTAAAAAAAGTTTTTTTTAAAAATCCTGAAAGTAGGTTTGGAAAATGTTTGTGAAGAGGCGGTGGTGGTTGTTGCTATTGCAATTGTTTTTCACCCGTGGAAGTGTCTGAAATCTGATAGAAAGACTAACTCAAGCCTCTTGGAGCATATACATTGTGTTGATGAGGCATGTAGTGGTCTTCCCCTCCTGTGGAAATATTTGAGGCTTCAACAGTTTTTGGCCATTTCAGTGTGGAATGCAAACAGGACCTTTAATTCCCACCACCACCCTTCCAGGAAAAAAGGGAGTGAATCTGGGGGAAGGAGGAAAGAGAAGAGGAGGCTGTAGTTCTGCAGTATGCTGAGAGTGACTGTAGGGCTTCCTGACCCAGATCAGGAACAACACGGCCTGACCGTGCTAAGGTTTGAGCCAATATATATTGCCGGTTCAGATTTGTTCAGAAATGCTGCTGGCCTTGACTCCTGACCAGGTGCTGTCCATTTGCTTTAGAAGGCTTCTTACTGCACCTCCTACAGCTGTCCACACGCCCTTTTGTCAGCTCTGTCTCTTCCTCTGCTCCTGAAGCGCTGCAGGTTGCTGGTAGAATGTCACTCACCTGCATTAAAAAGCATGTTCCCAACCCTCCCTCACTTTCTTTTTAGACATTCACTGCTGCTTGGCCTTCCATTCCCTATCTTTGCTTTCCTCTAAGGGGAGACAGGGAATTGTCCCTGTGATAAGGACCATCACAGATGCTTAGGACAATGGTTCATTTCCCAGAATCTGGGCTTGTTGAGTTCCCTGCAGTTCTCCAGAGATACCTGGGGTTGAGGGAAGAAGAGACTTCCATGAGGACTGGTCAAAACTAACTCTGACCCTTAGCCTTTCACTGTTTAGGACATATTTCCAGGTGTCTTTTGCTAACATAATAGACTAGTGTTGCAAACCATGTTGCTCCTCGGCCCTGCATTGCTGTACACACAGTGGTTGCTTTTGTTCAGTTCAGGAGAGAAAATGCAAGCTTCTGTTTTCCTGCTTAGAAAATGCCTAGTGTGCCTGAAACTGGTCAGCAAGAGGATACAGGTGTGTGTCTCAGCCAAGTGCATGACTTGTATCCTGCAGGCATGGGAGCAAGAAAGTCTATTGATGCATTGTCACACAAATTGGTGAAATAAATATGTAATGTCCAGAACAAATGGATTATTCTATTGCTTCCAGACAGCACTTGTATATATTGTCAGCCTATATGCAGATGTATAGATATAAAGTAGAGCATAACTAGGGCGTAATAGTTGTAATGAGAACATCTGGAACATATGTTGCCTCCTATATTGCTCACCTCTTCTGCACATTTGGCCCTTTTGTTGTCTTGCGTAGCTTCCGAACTGGAGCACTATTTAGTAGCTGCTAAAAATCAAGTTCTGACAGAGCAGCCCTGCTCAGCAGGAGGATCAGCGGGACTGCAGCCGAGCTTGGGACCCAATGGTTGTGGTGGTTTTGGCAACTAGCCAGTTGCCCTCAGCGCTGTCTCCAAGTTTCTTCTTTTTACAGTTTACACAGTTTGAGTCCTGATTCTTCTTTGATGTATACATTTTTAAGTTCCCATGCTATTGTCGTCTTTAGGTCTTAAACTTTCTTTTTCATTGCAATCTAAAGAACAGGAAGCCAATGGCTCCATGGTCCTGTGGAGCTAGAGAATAGGCAATCAGAAGTAGCATGACTTTGAGTCACACCAGTACATAAAGTAGGTGTGTCTGGGGGATGTCTGTTTTACTACTCCTCCTTTCCCTCACCCTTCATGCATGTTCACACACAGATGATGCAACCAATGGAAGTTCCAACAAGCAACTATAAAAGGTTTCCAGAAAGTAGTCAAGGTGCAGATACCTTCATTTCTCTCTGTTCCTGTGATGGAGTCGGGGGCCTCTGGAATGATGCAGGTCCATAACTGCCAATACCTCTTTCTCCTTCCTCTTTCAGGCATGGTGTCTGCAGGCAGATAAAATCCTGCAGTGGAACTGTAGGCAGGAGTTGAGTCTAATCCCAAGGGACTTTAGTCTTGCCCATAGCCATGAGGCAACAGCTGAAGTGATGATATAGTTTCTGGAGAATGGATGAGGTGTGTTTCCCTCATCCCAAATTAAAACAAGAAATGTGAGAAGAAAATTTAAATGAAGGAATTAGTGGTTAAGCAGACTGCAGTGCCATCCTGCAGCAACGGCAGTGACAAGTCTCTCACTTGATGACTTGTCTTGTTTGCATGAGCTTGCTCAGGCTGGACATGAGGAACATGCAGGTGCCTTGCCACTTGCCAAGCTAGCTGGCATTGCTGTTGATACAATATGCCTGATGGTCTAAGCAACTTTCAACATGGCCATGTAAATCCATAAATCCATACCTGCATCCCTACGGTGCTATCATGTACATGGGAGTGTGGGCCAGACAGTGTAAATGGGAAATTGCAAGCCCCACTTGCCCCACCTCTTGTGAAAGCATTTCCTGGAGGTTTCGTGTACCTCAGGCTTTACAAATGGCTCTTGTTCCCCCAACAGGAAAGTAATGGGGGGGGGGGGGACGGACACGTTTCCAGCCTCTGAAGGACCGAGGCAGCCTATTCTTTGATATTCAGCCAGATTGTTTGAATGTCACCTTCCCTATCCTGAAGTTCTGCTTCCTCTTGTGATCCTTCCACGCTTCTACTGTGACACTTTGCTGCCAGTCTGTGATCAGTCTCAGGTGGTGCATGGAAAGAATGACATAGTTAAAATATTTCTTCATTTTATTTATATAACTTTTACTCTCAGGAGTTTCTTTTGTTAGGGGTTTTTTTGTTATTTCTCTGTTATTTAAGCCATTGAAGGTGCTGCGCATTGGGATTTCTCCATTATAGCTTCCTGCTCTTACTCCCAGGACTTAATTTCCAGCCACAGCTCAGTTATAAGCAGCCACCGCTATTCTAACCTTCCTGTTGCGCAACCTCTGTCTGTTGGCCACCTTAGCTTTTTCTTTGACAGAGGTAAGAAGTCACATTTTAAAAATACATGATCGCATGTGTGTATTTTAACAAGCATAAGCAATGTTTGAAGGGTGACAACGCACTGTACCACACGGTCACTGTGCTTTAAGCACAGGGCTGTGTGCTGAAAGCTGCGGGAGCGTCGAGCTGCTGTGTGGTGCAGAAGCACAGGACCCATCTGGTTAGCTGCTGCCAGCAAAGCGGAGGTTTCTGCTGAGACCCAGCAGGTGCTGCGGACTAGGGTGGCTCACCCACCAGCAGGATGCTGTCACCTTACAGCTCTGGATCCATGGAGTTTAATAGTATCCTACTTTCCCCCCCTTAATTGCAGACTTCATTACTTGGAGTCAAATACAGCTTTCCAGTTTTACTCTAGAGTTTCAGAACGCTCAGTGAAGCATCATAGCTAACAGATTTGAAATCTTGATCAGTGATAGCCCAGACTTGCTCTATGTAGTGTTAGGTGAAGTATTGTTCAAAATGCCATCGGCTGCCAGTATGTTGTCAGTGCTGCCAGTCATGGAACTGAACAAGTGGGGGTGGCAACAAGCAGTAATGGAAATACTTCAGCAAAGGAAATAAGGAATATCTCTCTCAAGCTAGGCATAACTTGAATTTCTGGTGCATGCAAACAAGCAAAAATGCCATCTTCTCACCCACTCCCTTTTTTTGCCCATCTTTTTTTTTTTTTCCCTTCATGCAATGCCCAAGCTTTCTAATTGTAGGCCACTTCTAGAAACTGCACTGTTTTTCAAACAGCGTTTTACTCTGATTAAAACATTTTTCAGATCACTTAGTGAAGAATTAAGGGTAGAATAATGAATGCTTAGCTTCCTGTGTACTAGCAGATGATTTTTCAACATAATTTAATTTTGCCTGAAGTATAATCTTTATAACAATGGATACCTGATCATATATTCACTTCTCAGTATTCCTGGAGACAAATTTCATGCTGACCATTCAAATGAGTATTATCATGCAAGTAGTAACAAGACTGACTGGGAATACCTAAGTTATGTGTAGGTGTGAGAACCATAATGATTCTGATAAATTCCCACGTTACAAACCAACCTCCTTGATTTGATTCTGTACTTATTTTAACGAGAGTGAGGTGATCTAAGAGAACTTTTTCTTGATACTGTTTTGCCTCATGGAAACTATATAAAACTTATTTGTACTAATGGTAATTTACTATTATGTATTTAGATCTGGAGCAGTGCTAAGGGAGGGAAGCCAAGTTTAATAACCAGGAGCATTTTTTTGTCTTCATTTCATTAAGGGTGTTCTCAATGCCCGGGAGACCTTCCGGAGCTATACGATATACATTTGGATTAATGTGATAGACTGTTACCCCTGCCATTTTCCTTATCTATATAGAGTCATACATACCTATGTGATGGATTACTTATGTATAGAGAGGATTATAAAATATTTCCATCTTAGTTGCCTCTAGTATCTTCAGGACACGTATCTAATTCCAATCTTGGTATTAGATAATTAAGCCCCCAGGCAAATCAAACTAGGATTATTTTATTTTAAAATACACTTCAAAAACTCAGTTGTTCATATGGTATCTTTTATGTTCCTTTGCTCCTGTTTTTCTTTAACTTAGTTTTGTGCTTGCTGGAACCTTAGAAGCATAAAACAGAAGAAGGGTTTGGAAGCAGTAGAATATCTTCCTTATATTGTGTGGTTCTCTAAAAGAGACATCAGCAGAAATTTAATCTCTGTGCCTTGAAACTATTGTATGATTTTACTCTGATGTATGCTTTTTTGTTTGTTTGTTTTCTTCTCTATTTCAGGCCAAACAAACAAAGTAGCCAAGGAGGCCGCCAATAGATGGACTGGTGTGTATGCATTTATATTGCTTAACACAGCTTCAGAGCAGAGCAATTTCAGTAAAAGACCTACTCATTGTTAAGAATTTTAAATGTGATTAGGACTTCATGTAGGATAGCCTTCACTTATAAAAACATGCAGAAATATATTTTGCTTATAAATTATCACGATTCAAAAAAACCCACATTTTCTCAGTTTAGATACTGAACGTACTTCGCGTCACATACCATATTTGTTCTTCTAGTGCTATCTTGCGCACTGTGTTAAAACCTGCAGCTCATTTTCTTGGTTGAGTTAAAATCTCTTAAGATGAAGAAAACAATAGAGGGAGACCAGAAATGGTGGTGTCCAGGTATTCAGAAAGTTTAGTTCTTTTCTGAATTTTCATCTGTTTCCAAAGAGTAGAATGCTTCGTGGAACCTTATTGCTGCTACCATATGATGGATGCTAATATAAAGTAGGTATTTCAAAATGTGATTCATCAGCTTTGACGTGCAGGAAAAATGCTGCACCATTTTGAGGGGGTACTGTTGTCAGGGCTTTCTGCTGTTGATGACAGGCTGTTGTTCTCAAGGTCTTGAGAGAGCTAAAGGAACTATGCTGCAGCCTGTAGAAAGTACTTTGCTGTTTAATTACACAGGTTATATGCTGTAGCATATTTTTCTTTTGAAGAGACAGTTTTAAAACCAAATGTCTGATGGTTAAAGAAAAGAAAATATTTCTAAGGTGTACAGACACAGAGAACACTTCCTGTCTTAAGGAATGCTGCAGTTTATGGGTGTTAGCAATGAAGTAATGAGTTTCAATCAATACTGCAGTGAAAAAAGATGTTACACTGAAGAGAATGTATATGCTAAAATAATAGTAATGTGATGCTAAAAGAGAAATGCTCACTAAAATAAAGCTACTTGAATGTCTGTTTTTTAACTTTCAAACAAAATGTGCATTATCTGAACAAACATACGCAGGACTAGAAAGGACCTTATAGGTGATTTGAATCTGATTTTCACAGTTGTAGACAGTCACACAGTAGGCGTCTAGTTGAAAAAGGACCTATAAAATACTTCTTATGCATATTCACACTTTCCTCATCACTCTGTAGCAGACTTATGCTGTAATTGTAGCTTTTAGTCTTCTCGTAGAAAAGATAAAGGTAACCCCCTAAAAAGACAGCGTATTTTACTTAGTAATGAGTAAAAGTATGTCATTAGTAAAAGCCTCCCGTATTCTGTTCTAAATCTACTTAATAATGAACTTCCCCACTTTTTTCATATACACAGAGACAGTGCAAACGGAAGGATTTTGTTGTAGCCAAGGCTATAACTTGCGCTTTCCTAAACATTAAAAACTGAATGTTTTTTCCTTCTGTTTACAGATAACATCTTTTCAGTAAAGTCCTGGGCCAAACGTAAATTTGGATTTGAAGAGAGCAGGATTGACAAAAGTTTTGGAATCCCGGAAGATTTGGATTACATTGATTAGTGTTCAGCAGTTGATGGCTGACAGAGTTGTACATAGTTTGTTAAATATTGTTGGTTGGCATTTAAATGTGTGTCTGAATCCTCTCCAAACAACTGACCACTTTTTAATTTGCAGTTTATGTTAAAGTTAATAAAATTCAAAAAATCTTTGTTGCATTTCTGTTTTTTTCCTTGCACTTCCAGAGGGACAGTAAATCACTTGGTTACTTCTGTGAGACAGACTAAGAATGGACAGGGGTTATAAGGAATAATTATCACCAAGTCCTGAGGCTGGTTCTTACTCTTCTTTGCTTAACTGAGAGTAGTACTAAGAGCTAGAAGCTCCAGGGGTTTATGTTTAAACATGTTGAAGACTTTGGAGTGGAAATAACAGAGGACAATATGGAATAGAATGAATTTTTCCCTCATCTCAAAAATGAAGTACAAAAGATGCATAATCCATTAATGGAAAACATGGAGATAGTAAGGATGTGAGTAGAAATGCTGAGGTCTGACTTCAAGTTGTTCCTTATTGCGTTGCTTGAACTGCTTGTAAGTGACAATACTGCTTGTTTTACTGCTTGTAATTTTGTCTAAGTGACAAAATTTTGTTTGTGGTTGGAAAATACTAGTTCATCAGAGCTAAATCTTTTCCAGAGCATGTACTGGGTTTGACACCAAGAAAGCTTTCCTGATCAAGATGGTTACTGCATAGGAGAGGGAGCAAAAATCACCTATCCCTCCGTTCATACCAAGATTTAGGCTGCTAATCTGGGATGTGAGAGACCGAATTCAATTTGCCGTTCAAATTGAATTGAAGATGCTGAGCTGCTTTGGATTTATGGACATTTTTCAATTGCAGACTGAAAAAGCAGCCAACAAAAATAATAACAAATTTCAAAATGTCTGTCTTTGGTGAAATGTCACAAGCACCTCACTTCTTACCAGCTTCTGGTTTCTAGCTCCGATCAGTGTGTGGCTACAAAAAGAGAGTGTGGTCTCCTACCTCCCACAGCCGTGGACTGCAGGACGGCGTTTCTGCTGTGCAACCCTGGAGGAGGGTATGAGCTTTACCTTTACGAGGCGGGCGGGCCTGCTGCAGGGTAGATGGCCGTGTCGTGGTCTGTCTGCCTTTTGTATAGCTGCTGCTGAGTGTTGCTGAAAAGGTGACGTTTAGCTGGAGATGCGCTCAGAAGCCTGTCTCCAGCGACCTTTCCAATTAAAATGCTTCGTAGCAGTTCAGTGTGTGTTAAAATCTGAGGATTTTAGGTGTGCCCCTGGCTATTGTCATCCCGTGTCTATGAAGACAGCAAAGTTACTGGGAAGATACCGAGTGGAAGATTTTCCTCTCGTAGAGGTAGCGTAGCGAGCTCCCAGTTGCCTAAGGAAAATGTGTGTGCTGCCCGGCACCTAGTAAAATGTCACAGTGCTGACAACTGCAATGGAGACGTTTCCTTTGATGCATTTGGAAAGATTTTATTCCTAATATATCCAGTATTTAACACATAATGTGTTACGAACCAAATAACAGGTTACCAGCTGCTAACTGGTGAAGGCCCAACGCAGGTGGGTGGTGCGGCGCTGGACGCCGTGTTTCTCACCAGGCCTGGCTTTGCCCCCCGGACGGAGCGCTACGCACCAAGGCGCGGTGACGGGGCCAGACCGAAGTACTGATGCCCATGTAGCTTGGGTGGTTGTTCTTACGCTTGGATTTTGTGCTGTGAAGCACTAAAGAAAGAGCTGCTTCTGTTCTTTGTAGAATATCTCTCTTAAGTGTTTTTTTTTCTTTTTTTTTAATTGCTAAATGTCTGTTTTTTCTGTGAATCTACTCTGTACCACCTGACAGGTGCCAGAAGCTCCTTGGCACATCTGCGTTTGAGAGCACGTTATCTGCCACACGCATGAGATGATCATCACTTAAAAGGCTTTGTTTGTATGAAGGAACGTTGAGCACGTGAACTTACTGATGGTTCTTGCCTCTTAGAATCGCTTTCCTCTGGCTGAACTTCTGCTCGCCAAGGAGTCTCGGGTAACTGATGGCCTGTAGCAGCTCGTGCACCCAGACTTCTCTGCTGCCTGTGGGGATGAGGGGTACTTACCGATCTTTACTGCTTTGGCTACTTCCCAAATTCAAGAAAGAAACAAAGATGAGCAGCTATGTAAGTGTAGCTGCAATACTGTGGCTTCCTGTCTGCAGGGTGGAAGCATTGTGGACTGTAATAAAACCATTAAATATAATAAATAGCAACTAAATAACTGTACTTGAGGTAGACTTGCTTAGAGATGCTACAGCCAGCCAGCATGAGCCGTACCTTTAAAACACAGCCCTCATGCTTTGGGACACAAAACTTCAGTGGTTCAAGCTCAAGGAATGTCTAGCAATGTAATTTTCTGTAGAGTTTTGGTTTTGTTTTGCAGGTACAGAATGGAACATAGACATGCAGTCGGACTCTGTTTTCTGCTCCTGTATTCTACTTCTGGTGTTGGTTAGCAAGCCTGGCAGGAGAATGTGTCTCCTCCTGTAAGGATGCAATTCTGGAACAACCAGAACAGAAATTTCTCGGCTAAAGAAACGCAGGGAAGAGGCGGCGCGTTATCAGAAACTGATGCTTATTTCCTCTAGTGGAATTAATTTATTTTGCGCTACCTTCCTCGCGATTCTGCATGTTTAGCGTAGGTGACTTTCAACAGGAAAAGCAAATCCAGATCCTTTCCGAGACAGAAAGAGAAAATTTGTATGTCTTGAATGTTCCAAGACACTTTCATACTCTGTATCTGCTCCTGTTTGAAAGCTTTTCTTCTTAAAAAGATACGCAGCAGACTGATAAATCCCACAGTAATGAAACCACATATGATTATGAGGTTTGAGATGTGTGTTCACTTCAATTTTTAAGAGAAGCTTAGACTTTTGTTTTCTGCTGAGTTAAGTCATTTAACAGTTCAGACGATTTTCATTCTCCTGAGGTGTTTTTGGCCTATAACAAAAATGAAAACAATCAATCTCATCTTGTGTCCCAGTTCGTTTCTTCAGAGTTTTCGTGAGAGAGAATCTGGGATATTTCTAAAGAATCTAACACGAAAACGGTGGGGTGTAAAATCTCACTTCTGCTGTCACTCTTGTGGTTATGTCACAGCTATATTATGTATATGTCTTCCTCTTTTTTTTTTTCCTCTGCCTTGTAGGTTTTTTGCCCATGTAAGGTAAAGTTTTTTTCAACTGTTATAGCGAAGTCAGGAGGTCAGGCCCTTATTACAAGTTAGGTTTATAATTAAAGCAGCTACTAGTGCAAAGTGTGAAAATTAAAGGCAGGGTTTTTTTAGCAGAGCCTGCAGCTCTTACAGGAGCACTATCAGGTCTAGCTTTTCAAAATAATCTCATGAGTTTATCACTACCGTACCAGGCTGAGGTGTTGGGTAAACCTACTCTTTGGGCCCGATGTTGATTAGCCACTGTGAAGCAAACCTAGACGCAGGAGAAAACTTTGGTTTTACCTGATCTACTTAGAAACCTCATCGGTTTAAAGAAAGTTTGCTGACTGTATCTGCCCTGAAACAACCTATAATTCCTCAGCTTTTCTTTTAATCAGCCACGCATGAACTCTAGGGCTCCTTTTGTGGTACGTGCAGAGCATTAAAATGTTAACAGTCACAAGGGTTTAGGTTTTGATGTAATTCAGCTCCTAAACCTTTCACTAATGCATCCTCTGAAATGTCATTACTTTTTTGGGGTCTAATAACCTACGTGATTTAGAAGGGAAAATCCAGTCCCTGAAGCAAATGTCACAGTGATGCTATGACTGAGTGGCAAAGCTGGAACTGAAACTTACAGGGAGAACGACGGGAAAATAAGCCCAACCTGTGATGGTGACTTAAGAAGTTTGGTGCGAGAGCTCCTGACAGAGTCCTCCTGTCGCCCGGGCGTATTTCCACTTAGTCAGATGGTCTGGCTGCTGTTTATCTTCACCTTGTTTCTCGTAGAGGTGAGGTTTGTAGGATTACATTTTCTGTCATTTCTCTCCTCCTCTTTTCCTCCCAGTGTTCTTAAATTTCGCAGGGCATTTCAGCCAAATTTAGTCAGAGGGGCTGTGGTGTGAGCTCGCGATTTATCTGTTCCGCTCGGCTGGCTGCCTGATGAAGACAGGCTTTCTCGTTCCCATCTGCCGGTTTAGGGACCCGAGAAGGGGCAGAGCATGCTGGGGGTGGGAGGAGGAAGGAAAAATGTCGAAGATGGCTGTAAAAGACTGGGAAGCTCCTGCTGGTGGCGGAGCTTATGTGAGGGTCTGGCAGCACGGCTGGGGCTGGGGCGGAGATGGGACGGTGTGCGCGCCATTTCAGCAGAAAGGAACAGGGATGTAGGAAACTGGTCTCCTGGCAGCCAGACTTCATCAATTCTGCTGCTCGTGGAGCTATGACTATTAGTCTGGGGGTTTGTGGCACCGTAGACTTACACAAGGCTTTGCTGAGATGGCAGTTAGCTGTCTTGCCTGCTCTAGAGAATCAGCACACCCCAGAAGTGCACGCGTCTGGTGGCTCCAAGAGCTGAAGTCCTTGGCTAATCCTCGGTGTCACACAGGTGATGACTCCTGCCTTTCTCTTCAGCTTCCTCTTCTCCTTGTCCCTTTTGCGTTTTCTCTTCCACCCCTCCACTGTCATTTCCCTTTCAGATCTGCTTACAGAAACCACGTCGGCTGAATGAGCAACAACGCTGCGAGTGCACCTGTACAGATGGTTGTCTGCCTTACTCCCCTTCTTGCTGACACGCCTCTGAGCACACATGCCTTCCGCTGCAGAGGCATATAGGAAAGCGAGAATCTATACGTTAGACTTGCCTCTTTCAACAGCACGTGCAGAAGGTTGCGTGCCAAGAAGACTAGAGGGCAAAAATGTCTGGGAACACCACCACAAGTACCACTGAACTTTTCAGGGTCACTTCAGAAGCTTTATAATGCCCCACAGATGAATGAACAGGTTTTATACTGTGGAAAATTTGGTCATCTGGTCATTATTTCACTTAACCTAATCAGAGAAATATTCCTTTTGGAAAAAAAATGCCTGGTGAAGTATTTATAAAGAACAGCTTTCAAGCAAAACCTGCTGGGCAATTTTCTGTTTTCAGTTTTTTGGTGAAAACCCAAGTTTTTCTAAGAAATGAAGAGCCTTCCCACATGAAAGGCTTCATTTTAAAAAACAGTCCATCTTTTTCTTTCAAAACACCTTACTGGTCTATTGGCAACCAGCTCTAAAGTAAATCCTGTAGCCAGTCTGAGGGGCTTTTCAGGTGAGGTGATGAACTTCAACTGTGCTGCTGCTGAAGCTCAAAAGGAAAAGCTTTTAAAAACTATGGCTCCTAGAGAAAGCCAGTGGAGGAAGAAGTTGTGTTTGAAGTGAAATGGGCCTGAGTTACAGCCTGCGTACCGAAGCCATGTCTTATAGGGATCCACCTCCTTCCCTGGCCACCTTTGTTTGTGTCACCTGCCTTCAGGCTGTGCCTCAGTGGCATTGCGGAGATCAGATTTCTACGTTAAGGTGCAAAAACATTTTTTTTTTCTCATTTCTGCCGTCTACAGGGGGAAAAATTATTCCTCCCCTTTCCCCTTTCTGTTAAGAAAAAAAGGGAGGAGAGGAAAACAAGTTAATCACATCATGTTTTCTTGCAATACCATTACTAGCTGTGCAAAATAATGCCTCCAGCTGATTCTAGCATTCTGGAGGATTTTTGAAGGAAGATGAAAGTCAGATTTTCATATCTTGTTTTCAGTTTCTCAGAAAAATTAATTGGCTATTGAATCAGGTTTTTTTTTTCCTCCCTGTTATGCTGTACTTGGTCAAAGACATGCTCCCAGTGGCAGAAATGCTTTTTGATTAATTTTTTGCATGGACATCAATTAATCATCATAATAAACTATATTCCTCTGTGGGCTTTCTTTCCTCCTAAAATATATTCTAAGGAATATGTTTTTCACTATGTTTTTAAAAGTCAGTCAGTTCCTGAGATCAGTGATTAAAAAACCAAAAGTCAAGGCTCTGTATCAGGCCTCTCTGTTATTCCATGGTCATTAATATTGTATCTGTTTGAGAATGATATGTAAGAAATAAAACTGAAGAAAGTTATTCCAAGAGCTCCAAAACACCAGTCTCAGTATCATCTGGTGAAAGGCAAGAAGCTTTATTTTTTTCCTTTCCACAATGCACTGATTTCAGTTAGGTTTTTATCATTAGCATCCTCAGCTATTAAAGAAATAAAAAGGAAAAAAAGCCTGGATTATATGTTCCATTTTTGGTGTAACTACCGTCAAAAGTTTAGTGAGTGAGTAATTTTTTTCTAACAGATATTTTAATCAAACCAGCTTCAAATCCATCTTTGGAGTCCATCATCTTTTTCTGGTTCTTTCAAGTAAAGTTGTTATGGAAGTACGGGTTTACTGTTCTGTCCTTAGATTGGAGGCTGTAAAAATGAAAATAGTTAAAATAATTCAAAATCAAAACTTCGATTTAAGATGTTTTCTTCAAAATTGGTTATCACATCTTTGAAGCTGTCTTTTTTTTTTTTTTTTTTACAAAGAGGGGGGGAAATTCTGGGAGCCCTTTCCTTATCATTAACTGTCTAAATCATTAGAAGATTGTACTAACCTAGGAAAACCATGCATGTCTGAGTAGGACATACGTCTTCACTCTTTCGAGGAGGCATGATATAAAATCTGCATTTTGGGGTTGCGTATTTTTGTTCTTCTTGTTCTTTCTTCAGTGCTTGTGTTGGTTACTGAAACAGAGAGAGTTTTCTGCTAAGTGCCCTTTACTGATATGCAAAGTTGGCTGTTAACTTGATAGGAACTTGCAAAATGAAAAAGGGGAATTTAGTTTCAACTCTTTGGTTCTTTTTAGGCTTTCGCCTCATCAGTCTTGAGCCAACCTCTGTTTTGGACCGACTTCCCAAATTAGAAAATCATAAATGAAAAGCATCAATTCCTGGCTTGCTGTGCAAATACCTCCTATACCAAACACCCAGCTGCATCATCCAGCTTTTGGTAGGGAGCAGATATAAAACAATAGTGACAGGTTTTTGCCTTTTTATGGTTCCATATTGGTTAGTAACCGTCCTGAGTTAGGGCCAGCCTGAGGAGGGTTCACTGCTTAAAAAGCACTAGCAAGATCTATGCTTAGATCTCCGTTAGATAGCAGTTCCCCTCTCAGCAATTCTAGATGGCTTTATTTTTCACATTGTAACCCTAACAAATGCTTATCTTGGCAAGTGGGTGGTGAATAATTGTACTCTAATGTAAGCGCTTTTGCATCATAAACTAGTGCACAATAGTGTAAGCAATCATTTACAATCAAATAAAAAAATCTCAGAGGACCAAGCTTGCAGGTGTACTATGGGGCTGCTGAAAGTAAACATTTGATATCAAGCTATCTACTTGACAATGTAATTTCTTTCAAGGTAATATATTTCAGAGGCTTTAGTTTCATTCACCAAGCCAGTGCTAATGGAACGGTTCTGTCACCTTTTGTATGAACAACAGTGATGATGGTGGGACACATGGCTTCAGCTTTTACTAAAATGGAAGAAGTTTTGCCAAGAAGCCAGTAGAGGAAGAACCTTGTGAGCAGAATCAGTCTACTTGAAAAAGAAACATTTCTGCAGTAAAGTCTTTACAGCTTGCTTGATTTCTGAGTACTTTAAAGAGCAACCAGATCTGATTAAGTTAATTTATTTTCTCCTCCACTTCTGGGCTCACATCCTGCAAAAGCCCAGGGTTTGCCTCTCGTCTTTGCTCCACCTGACAGGTGTCATCTTATCTTGGGTTTTAGCCGTTAGAGGCTGGCCCCAGGAGTTTGGGCTGTGAGGTTCTCCTTCCAGCGCTGCGGGTGGCTGTGAGCGGAGATACTGCTCCTCGGTTACTTGTGTGCTGAGAACAGCCTCATATCTCTCTGGAAAGCTGAAAAGCTCTTTGATAGCCTCACTGCCTACTTTGCGGCAGTGCTAGTAGAACGTTATTCCCTTTATTTCAGAGCTCATGTCCACGTATTCTTTTTCTTTGAAGTCTGAAATACAGATAATGCATGTGTCCAGCCTCCCGTCCCTCAACCTTCGAAGTTCTAGGAGAAGCAATAAAAACAGAAAGTAAATACAAAGCAGAGGAAAGACTGAAGATGAGGGGAAGAAAAAACCCTCACGACTTCTACTCTGAAGTCAATATTTTAACATTGTGTGTCGAGAGAGACCCTAGAAATGTCTTTTCTTATCTCTACCTCATGACTGAATCCCAGATCGATGTAAACCAGACTTTTTTTCTTCGCAGAGGATGCGTATTGTCACTTACAGCCTCACATGGCTACTCCCAAGATGTTGTTGGGGGCAATATGAGGCACCGGCCTCCTGGCAGCAGATGGAGTGCAACTGTCTCCAAGGGGCAAAAGGGTTCTTGCTTACGAGCTGGCAAGCCTCATCGAGAGGGCTTTAAACTAGATTTGAAGAGGGAAGAGGATAAAACCAGGCTCACTAGAGATGAGCCTAGGGATGGCATGCTGGAGCTGGGGGTGAAATCGATAGCCCAGCTCCAGTGCATCTACACCAATGCACGTGGCATGGGCACCAAACAGGAGGAGCTGGAAGCCGTTGTGCAGTGGGACAGCTATGACGTAGTTGCCATCACAGAAACATGGTGGGATGACTCTTGTGACTGGAGTTCTGCAATGGACAGCTATAAGCTCTTCCAAAGGGATAGGCATAGGAGAGGCGGTGGAGTGGCTCTGTATGTTAGGGGGAGTTTTGACTGTATAGAGCTCAACAACTGTGATGACAAGGTTGAGCGCTTATGGGTAAGGATGATGGGGAAGGCCAACGATGCAGATATCCTGCTAGAGTCTGTTACAAACCACCCAACCAGGATGAAGAGCCAGATGAGACATTCTATAAGCGACTGGCAGAAGTCTCGCATTCGCTGGCCCTTGTTCTTGTGGGGGACTTCAATCTACCGGACATCTGCTGGAAGCATAACACGGCAGAGAGGAAACAATCTGGGAGGTTT
>NW_010525366.1:0-246 GCF_000687285.1 Phaethon lepturus | reverse complement strand
TGACACAGCTGGTGAGTGAGCCCACCAGGGGAGGTGCCTTGCTGGACCTGCTGTTTACAAACAGAGAAGGACTGGTGGGAGATGTGATGGTTGGAGGCCGTCTTGGGCTTAGTGACCATGACATGTGATAGAATTCTCAATTCTGAGTAAGTAAGGAGAGAGGTCAGAAAAACTGCTACCATGGATTTCTGGAGGACAGACATTGGCCTGTTCAGGTCACTGGTTGAGAGAGTCCCTTGGGAGACA
>NW_010525365.1:7595-11287 GCF_000687285.1 Phaethon lepturus | reverse complement strand
TTTTTTTTTTTTTCCCCCCTGTGGTAATGATCATAATATGAATGAATGTGCTGAAGACCAGGCACAGGCACATTTTGGGCTGGAAGTGGGACTTCATCCCTGCTCTTTAGCACCGGACAGCTCGTATCCCTGTACCACAGGACACGGTGGCTATCAGGCTTCTCTGAAGATCTCTGCTGGGTTGATGGCTAAGAAAAGACT
Organism: Phaethon lepturus; assembly: GCF_000687285.1. NCBI lineage: Eukaryota > Metazoa > Chordata > Aves > Phaethontiformes > Phaethontidae > Phaethon > Phaethon lepturus. Next base: position 11,086 of record NW_010525365.1, on the reverse strand, counting down.
GAGGAATACTTGAAATACAAGGAATTTTTTATCCCCACCGCTGAATACAAATTAACTAGCCTCTCAGCTACCACATCTCTGATATAGTGGATAAGTAGCAGCCTGTTCAAAAAGTTTTGTGCCAGAGCGAGAAGTACTGCTTAAGCCATTCTGCCTCTTCATATTTTGGTCCCCATTTTGATCAATAAGGAATATTAATAAAATTACCTGGACTGTGCCTGAAAACCATTCACTTTAACACATCAGCCATGGGAAACATGCAGGAAGAAATTATCTTAAGCCTTTATAAGGACTACATGCAAAGAATTCTATTAATACCAAGAGCAACCCTGTAACACTTTAACAGTATTTATTTACCCAGTAAAATGATCTTCCTTTGACTTCAGCAGAAGTCTTTCCAGAGTGGAGATTAAGGAATGAGAAACTTCATACTGCCATGGGAATATGTATACAGTGCCTTTACTGAGTCTAATGACACAGCAGGGAAGCCCTCAAAATCCTGAACGTATTAATAAACTACTTCCTAAAAGGCTATATTCGCACAGTACCGAAAATGATTAGTCTGAGCTGTTTTACTGAGATTGAACTATTTCAAAACCACAAGACAAAACCTATCATCTTCTTTCATTTTCTAAAACTAGCAAAAATGTAACATTTCAGCTGTAAGGTTGTTTTTTCCCCCCACATCATTCCACTGACAACCAAGACATTTATAGTGCTATTAATATCAAACTTGCATATGCGGAGTGACTTGGGGGTTGTTTTGGTTCAAATTCTGTGGAAACAAATGTGCTGAGAGCACAAAAAATGAAATTGGAAATAAGACGCAACTTTTTAATGTTGAGGATAACTAACCCTTAGAAGGGTATGTCAAAGCATGCAGTGCATCCTGCAACACTAGGAATTCTTGGTTTAAGAATGGATTTCTTTTAAAAAGGAGTTTAAAGCTCAGCCATATGTCTTTGGCTTGAAAACATCCATTTACAAAAGAGGAAAGAGTAGTCCTTTTCACTTCAGAAATTACTAGGTGAAAATATTCAGCTTATGTTATAGTGGCTGATAGAAATAAGAATGTTTACTTCTCACATTAAGAAGACAAAGCAATCACCTCCCTTCTGAATAAAAAGTCACAGAACTGCAACTGAAACAGCTGCAGGTGATTAATTGTAAATAACTATCAACTTTTTGGCAATCTTAACAAGGACAGCAGGAAGGACATCTCTTTATCATATCATTATTTATTTTTCCTATTGTTATTGCTACATATAGTTTGAATCCCTATGCTGTGCTTCACACTACACTACACAAAAACAAATAAAGACATACTCCTTGTCCTTGGGACATAACTATCCAAAACCAACCCGCTCACGGCAGTGTTTCTGCCAGGTGAAAGCATTGGTAGATGGTAGTGGAGAACTGCTCTGCCAGCTCTAAACTGGATCAATGGATAAGAAAGAGACTTCACTCTGCCAGACTGGTCTGGTACATTTTGTGAGCATTAAAATCACATGTGTACGCTGTTAAAATTTAGAAAGCAGGAAATTGGTTTTAAAACTCTGTAATGGTGTCATGATTTAACCCCGGCAACTAAGCACCAAGCAGCTGCTTGCTCACTCCCCGTCCTGTGGGATGGGAGAGAGAATTGGAAGGGTAAAAGTGGGAAAACTCATAGGCTGACATAAAGACAGTTTAATAGGTAAAGCAAAAGCCACGCACATAAGCAAAGCAAAACAAGGAATTCATTCACCACTCCCCATGGGCAGGCAGGTGTTCAGCCATCTCCACGGAAGCAGGGCTCCATCACGTGTAACAGTTACTGGGGAAGACAAAAGCCATAACTGCAAAAGTCCCTCCACCCCTTCCTTCTTCTTCCACCAGCTTTATATGCTAAGCATGATGTCATATGATCTTGAAGGTCCTTTCCAACCTTAGTGATTCTGTGATTCTGTGATTCTGTGATATGGTATGGAATATCTCTTTGGTCAGCCTGGGTTACCTGTCCTGGCTGTGTCCCTCACAGCTTCCCATGTACCCTCCACCTTCTCACTGGCAGACCAGCAGGAGAAGCTGCACAGTCCTTTACTGCTTAGCAACAGCTGAAAACATCAGTAGGTTATCAAGGTTTTTCATCCCAAATCCAAAACATAGCCTCATACTAGCTGCTATGAAGAAAATTAACTCTATCCCAGCTGAAACCAGGACAAATGGCATTTTCTGAAACATTTTTCTGGAATATTTGCAATGGAAAAAAGTGAGGAGTTTGAAGACTACTGTTGTGAATTTTGTTTTGTGTCAGGAACATAAAAAATAGTAATTATCCCAGTGTTCAACTACCGCTTTGCTCTTTTGCATGCTATGCTATTAAGGGATGCAGGATTTAACTTTGAGATTTTACTGTCTTTTGGCATTGTCTTTATTCTTCTGCTTAATTTTTCATTTAGCTTTTCTGTGAATTTTGTGTGAAGCTCATTTGTGGAAATTTGTTCTGAACGGGTAGAGGTATAGGTATAGGGGTAATCCATCAATGCAAACACAATAAAAAGGTTCCATAACAAAACTTGAAATGTCACAAAAGACTAATGTTTCTATTTAACTTGGCTGTGAGTCTGCGTTTCTATCTCCTTTGACTTTCCAATTCTAACTACTACTAAATTTCTGCTAGAAGTAAAAAAAAAAAAAAATTATGGATAGCAGTTGTTATAGGTCAGTGAGGACTTTTCAAGTGTGCACATTAATATTGAAAATACATGTTATAATATGTTTCAAATTATTTCCTCTTATTCAACAAATCCATGCCGAGCACAAAGAATATTTTGTGACACCTTTGCAGTAATCAAGAATACTCTTTGTGATATTTGAAAAGTCCTGGCAGTCAGGTGAAGTCCCTGGAGACTGGAAAAAGGCAAACATTGCACCCACTTTTAAAAAAGGGTAGCAAGGTGGACCCTGGGAACTAGCGACCCATCAGCCTCACCTCTATCCCTGGGAAGACCATGGAATGGATCCTACTAGAAACTATGATAAGGCACGGGGAAGACAGGGAGGTGATTAAAGACAGCCAGCATGTCTTCATGGAGGGCAAGTCCTGCATGAGAGAATCACAGAATCATTAAGGTTGTAAAAGACCTTTAAGATCATCAAGTCCAAACATCAACACAACACCACCATGCCCACTAAACCATGTCCTGAAGTGCGATGTCCACACGTTTTTTGAACAGTTCCTGTGATGGTGAATCCACCACTTCCCTGGGCAGCCTGTTCCAATGCTTGACCACAATTTCACTAAAGGCATTTTTCCCAGTACCTAGTCTAAACCTCCCCTGGGACAACATGAGACCATGTCCTCACATTCTATCACTAGTTACTTGGGAGAAGAGACCAACACCCGCGTCGCCACAACTCCCTTTCAAGTAGTTGTAGAGAGCGAGAAGGTCTCCCCTCAGCCTCCTCTTCTCCAGACTAAACAACCCCAGTTCCCTCAGCTGCTCCTC
>NW_010525365.1:0-7276 GCF_000687285.1 Phaethon lepturus | reverse complement strand
AGTGCAGGACCCGGCACTTGGCCTTGTTAAACCTCATACCATTGACTTCAGTCCATGGATCCAGCCTCTCCAGATCCCTCTGCAGAGCCTTCCTGCCCTCGAGCAGTTCAACACTCCCACTCAGCTTGGTGTTGTCTGCAAACTCACTGAGGGAGCACTCGATACCCTCATTCACATCATCAATAAAAATAATACACAAGACTGGTCCCCAAAACTGAGCCCTGGGGAACATCACTTGTGACTGGCCACCAACTGTATTTAACTCCGTTCACCACAACTCTCTGGGCTCAGCTTTCCAGCCAGTTCTTTACCCAGTGAAGAGTACACCTGTCTAAGCCATGAGCCACTAGTTTCTCTATGAGAATGCTGTGGGAGTGTCAAAGGCTTTACTAAAATCCCAGTAGGCAACATCCACATCCTTTCCCTCATCCAGTAGGTGGGTTACCTGGTCATAGAAGGAGATCAGGTTGGTCAAGCAGGTCCTGCCTTTCATGAACTTGTGCTGGCTGGGCCTGATCCCTTGTCTGTCCTGCACATGCCCTGTGAGCGCCCTCAGGATAAACCACTCCATAATCTTCCTTGGTGCCCAGGTCAGGCTGACAGGCCTGTAGTTCCCCAGATCCTCCTTCCAGGCCCTCTTGTAGCTGGGAGTCACATTGGCAAGCCTCCAGTCATCTGAGACCTCCCCTGTTAACCAGGACTGCTGATAAATGATGGAAAGCGGCTTGGCAAGCTCCTTCACCAGCTCCACCAGTACTCTTGGGTGGATCCCATCAGGCCCCATAGACTTGTGAGTGTCCAGGTGACATAGCAGGTCCTTAACTGCTTCCTCCTGGATTATGGGGAGTTTATTTTGTTCTCCATCCCTGTTTTCCAGCTCAGGGAGCTGAATACCCTGCGGATACCTGGTCTGACTATTAAAGACTGAGGCAAAGGCGGCATTAAGTACCTCAGTCTTTTCCTCATCCTTGGTGACAGTGATCTACCCCCCACCCAATAAGGGATGGAGATTCTCCTTGCCTCTCTTTTTGTTGTTAATATATTTGTAGAAACATTGTTTGTTTATCACTTACGACCATGGCCAGACTGAGCTCTAGCTGGACTTTTGCTTTTCTAATTTCCTTCTGCATGACCTAACGAGATTCTTGAGTTGCCTGCCCCTTCTTCCAGAAGTGATAAACTCTCCTCTTTTCGGTGAGTCCCAAGAAAAACTCCCCGTTCAGCCAGGCCAGTCATCTTCCCCACCAGTTTGTCTTACAGCACATGGGGACTGCCTGCTCCTGCACCTTTAAGATTTCCTTCTTGAAGGAAAGTCATTCCTGGAAAAGAAAGTCTTCCTGGACTCTTTGCCGTTCAGGACTGTCTCCCAAGGGACTCTTTCAACGAGTGACCTGAACAGGCCAGTCTGCCCTCCAGAAGTCCGTGATAGTGGTTTTGCTGACCCTCCCCTCCTTACTTCACTCAGAATTGAGAATTCTGTCATGTCATGGTCGCTAAGCCCAAGATGGCCTCCGATCATCACATCTCCCACCAGCCCTTCTCTGTTCGTAAACAGGTCAAGCTGAGCACCTCCCCTTGTAGGCTCACTTACCAGCTGTGTCAGGAAGTTGTCATCTTCCACACACTCCAGGAACTTCCCAGGCTGTTTCATCTCTGCTGTGTTATATTTCCAGGAGATGTCCAGTAAGGTGATGTCCCCGACAAGAACAAGGGCTAGCTATTGTGAGACTTCTGCCAGTCACTTGTAGATGCTTCATCTGCCTCTTTGTCCTGGTTGGGTGGTCTATAACAGACACCCAGCAGGATATCTGCCTTGTTTGCTTTCCCCCTCATCCTTACCCATAAAGCACTCAACTTTGTCATCACAGCTGTTGAGCTCTATGTACTCAGAACACTCCCTAACATACAGAGCCACCCCACTGTCTCTCCTTCCCTGCCTACGCCTTCTGAGGAGCTTATAGCCATCCATTGCAGCACTCCAGTCATGTGAGTCATCCCACCATGTTTCTGTGAGGGTAACTAAGTCATAGCTGTCCTGCAGCACAATGGTTTCCAGCTCCTTCTGTTTGCTGCCCATGCTGCGTGCATTAGTGTAGATGCTCTTGAGCTGGGCTATTGATTTTGCCCCCAACATTGGCATACCATTGGCATGACAAACCTTGTGACCTTCCATGATTGAGGACATGGTCCCCCACAACACCCTTCTCTCTAAATTGGAGAGATATGGATTTGATGAGCGGACTGTTGAGTGGATAAGGAATTGGCTGGATGGTCATATCCGGAGGGTAGTGGTCAATACTATGTTTCTATGATTCTAAGACAGGAAAAAACTCCAATCATAATATATCCTAATGTTTTTATTTAACAAATGAACATGTGCTACGCAAATTCATCTGCCTTTGCTTTTACCACTTGTCAAACACAATTATGTAATTACACTGTACAACAAAGGTATAAAAATGCTATCAGTTTCATGTAGTAGGATTTTATAACCATCTTTTATGAGCATGAGACAAAAAATATGCAGTCTTTGTTTTCATTATCGATACTTAAATGACCCAAACATAGGCTTTAATGATGGTGCCGAGTGAATTGATGGGTCCGTAAAGACCATAGTCCATAAGGAATGGACTTTGCCTTCTTTATCCTTGATACCTGTGCTGGTTTTGGCTGGGATAGAGTTAATTTTCTTCATAGAAGCTAGTATGAGGTTATGTTTTGGATTTGTGCTGAAAACAGTGTTGATAATACAGGGATGTTTTAGTTAGTGAGGAGCAGTGCTTACACAGAGTCAAGGCCTTTTCTGCTTCTCAGACCCCCCCACCAGCAAGTAGGCTGGGGGTGCACAAGAATCTGTGAGGGGACACAGCTGGGACAGCTGACCACAGCGGGTTAAAGGGCTATTCCATACCATATGATGTCAAGCTCAGTATATAAAGCTGGGGAGAAGAAGCAAGGGGAGGTCATTTGGAGTTATGGCATTTGTCTTCCCAAGTAACCGTTACACGTGATGGAACTCTGCTTTCCTGGAGATGGCTGAACACCTGCCTGACGATGGCAAGTAGTGAGTGAATTCCTTGTTTTTCTTTGCTTGCGTGTGTGGCTTTTGCTCTACCTGTTAAACTGTCTTTATCTCAACACATGAGTTTTCTCACTTTTACCCTTCTTATTCTCTCCCTCATTCCACTGTGGGGGGAATGAGTGAGTGGCTCCGTGGTGGTTGGTTGCCAGCTGAGGTTAAACCATGACAATGCCACTGCCAGAATAAGTCAACAAGATTGCAATATTCAAAAAGCAGGGTAAGAATTGAAAACTGAACAGGTTTTTGTTGGTTCAATTATTCATCTATTCACTATAAAGAGTGGAACAATATTTAAACAAGTATTTTTTCCATTAGATTAAATTTTATATGGAATGAAAGTGGGTTTCTTAAACATTATAGCATAATAATGCTTTAGAAACAAGGCTGTATTGGTTTGTAATATATTGAATATCACATATTTAGTTGTATAGCAAAAGACTGCATTACCAGTGGTTATATTTGATATGATTGTCCCTTTTGTATGAATTTATCAAGGTGTTTGAGGTTAAGTTCAGGGAGATCATATGGTGAATTATGCAGTCATGTAAAGAGGTTTTGTGTTGATTTTGTGAGAAGCTGAGAAAAAAAGGACAGCATCCACTGGCAGGAGAAAGGCAGTATGAATTTGAATGATGCAAGCCCCAAAAATACACAATAGGAAGATTTTCAGAAGAACTTGAAATTTTATATAAAGTTGCATGACGAGCTGTGAAGGGAGTCAAGGAAGCACTAGAATGACCCACAGACGTAAGCAAGGAAGAATACATCATTATTACCTGCCTTTCTGCCTTCATTAGTGAATTTAGTTCAGACAGTGCTGCAATTCGCTCATAAAAGCCTCTATGCTGAGCTTACAGCACCCTTTGCAAAAAGTGAGAAGTATAGTCAAATCGGACTGAAATGAAATAGTGTCTTTACATACCCAAACCAAAGAAAATTATCATCTGTAAAGAAACCAAATCCAAGAACCATCTCTCTTCTCCACATATACCATCCCTAAGCATATTTTTATCTTTCACAAAGTGTGGGCATTTCAGAACGCCCTGCAGATCAGGAAATACTAGGAAGCTATTTGCTCATAATGGAAGTGAATGCCAATCAATCCACTTGAGTAAAATGACTTTGTAGAGGTGGGGTGGGAGAGAATTTGCCTTCATCTAGGAAAAAACCTGAGATGTGGAACCTTAAAAATTGTGTTCTGCTTTTCCTCAGACTGCTCGAGTTTGCAGTTCAAAAGGGGTGGCACTACATCCCACACTGCCTCTCCTGCAATCTGTTCATGCAAGGACCGTCCATCTGCTAGGTTTAAACAGACCTCCAGTTGCTTATGTGTTTGTTCACAGATGTAGGTAGGAGGTTTGACTGCAGGTTTCTAAAATGCGAATCCAAGATTATGAGACACATTTGCAAACAACCTTGTATATAGCAGAGTTTTATCTATTTGCTGGGAAATGTTCTATTGTTTGACTTGCAAATCAGTTCCATTTAAATTGAAACATGGTAGTGATACTAATGCATATAAAATTAAATTTGCACAATATCATTTCCATTTAGTCAAGAACTGTAAAATATACAAAGACAGAAAACATTAAAGACAACATCCATTAAATTATTATATATGAAATAGAATTTATTTGAGAGGAGAAAGAACTGCATGGGGAGTTTGTTTTGAAGAAAACTGTTTCTTAAACTGTGAAAAGTGCAGCACTTGAAAATAACATTATAATTTCAGTTGATTCCCAGGGGTCCCTTACAAGTAAATCGGTTGCTATATTTTTAACAATGGACTGAATTTGCTTCTTTATAAGAAAATTACAGATTACTGCAACAGTTTGATTGTAAATGGAAGTCCTTTCTGATTCTTTCAGTCTTTCCTCCGGAATTTCCCTTTCTCTCCTGAAAGCAAGTTCTTGATATTGCAAAGTAAGTGTGGAATACAACAGAGATGGTACAGAACAAATTGCACCAACGCATGACTATCCTGTTTTGGCAGGAAGATACTTTGTAGGAAGATGTTACTATGATATTTAACAAAATATGAAGTCAGACTTTCTTCCTACTCTACCAGCTGCAATAAATCATTAGATTACAGTCCACAAACAAGATTTGGCTTTACTTGCAAGTGAAACTTTGTGGGACGAGGCTAATGCTGTTATTATTGCTGGGGTTTATGGTTTGTTATTTGACCACCTCTATGAACACAATTTGATCAGTGATTCACAAGTGACATATGCACATATGGATGATTTCACTTTTATCCTAAACATATGTTTTGGTATGTCTAAGGACAAATTCCTCATTATATAATAAAAGAGCAGGTTCTCAGTTCTCCATGTAGTTTTTAAGCACATCAAGAATGATTCAGCTGCTGAACTGCAGAACAAGTCCAGCCTGCCCAACACTGCTAGATTAGAGTTATGTTCTCAGACACTGTTCTGCAAGATATTGGAAAAACAACTGAGAAACACTTCCATCAACTTCAAAGGCAAGCTGGACCACTTTCGTCAGTCCATCTTAAAGTATATCGATTGCAGGATAAATGCTAGCTTTTATTATCAGTCTTATATGATGCTAGGTATCATTCATTCTACGTTTCATCTTCAATTTTTTACTGATGTAATTTTCTTGATGTGAGTGAAGTTAAACTATGATTTAGATCCCAGCCTTGCTAGGTACTGAACATACCTGGGAAGTGATAATTTCAGATCTTACTGATACAGTAGGATCTGGCCCATATGCAGGTGGAAGGAGAAGCAGGATACACACGATTTCTTTACAGTTAAACATTTTCCACCGACAGATATCTCTGGGAAAATCCTGGAAGTTTGGCTACCAATATTTTGTAAAAACACAGAATGGATTGGGTTGGAAAGGACCTTTAAGAGTCATCTAGTCCAAACCCCCTACAATGAGCAGAGACACCTTCAACTACATCAGGTTGCTCAAAGCCCCATCCAACCTGACATTGAATGTTTCCAGGGATGAGGCATCCACCATCTCTCTGGGCAACCTGTGCCAGTGATATACCACCCTCATTGTGAAAAATTTCTTCCTTATATCTGGTCTGTATCTACTCCCTTTTAGTTTAAAACCGTTACACCTTGTCCTATCGCTACAGGCCCTGCTAAAAAATCTGTCCCCATCTTTCATATAAGCCGCCTTTAAGTACCGGAAGTCTGCAATAAGGTCTCACGGGAGTCTTCTCAACAGCACCTCTCAGCCTTTCTCCACAGGAAAGGTGTTCCATCCCTCCGATCAGTTTTGTGGCCCTCCTCTGGACCTGTTCCAACAGGTCCATGCCGTTCCTGTGCTGAGGGCTCCAGAGCTGGATGCAGGACTCCAGGTGGGGTCTCACCAGAGAGGAGTAGAGGGGCAGAATCACCTCCCTTGACCTGCTGGCCATACTTCTTTGGATGCAGACAAGGGTACAGTTGGCCTTCTGGGTTATGAACACACATTGCTGGCTCATGTCCAGCTTTTCATCCACCAGGACCCCATGTTTTTCTTAGCAGGACTGCTCTCAATCCCTTCATCCCCCAGCCTGTACTGATACTGGGGGTTACCTCAACCCAGGTGCAGGACCCTGCACTTGGCCTTGTTGAACCTCATGATATTCACATGGGCCCATTCCACAAGCTTACCCAGATCTCTCTAGATGGCATCCCGTTCCTCAGGTGTGTAAACAGCACGGCTCATCTTGGTGTCGTCTGCAAACTTGCTGAGGATGTACTTGATCCCCCTGTCTATGTCATTGATGAAGATATTAAAGAGTACTAGACTTAATATAGACCCCTGAGGGACACCGCCCATTACCGATCTCCATCTGGACATTGAATCATTGACCTCTGCCCTCTGGATGTAACCATCCTGCCCATTTCTTATGCATCCAACAGTCCATCTCTCAAATCCATATGTCTCCAATTTAGAGAGAAGGATGTTGTGGAGGACCGTGTCAAAGGCCTTACACAAGTCCAGATAGATGACAGACGTAGCTCTTCCCTTGTACACTGATGTAGTCACTCCATCATAGAAGGCAACCAGGTTGGTCAGGCAGGACTTGCCCTTCGTGAAGCCATGCTGGCTGTCTCAGATCACCTCTCTGTCCTCCATGTGCCATAGAATAGTTTCTAGGAGGATCACCCGGGCAAAGGGGTGAGGCTGAGAGGTTGCTAGTTCCCAGGGTTCACCTTGCTA
>NW_010525364.1:0-17887 GCF_000687285.1 Phaethon lepturus | reverse complement strand
GGCTTCTCCCCGTCTTCCAAAAATTCGTGCCATCTCTTTTTGGGAGCCCTCAGGACTGCTCTGCCCTGGCAGCAGCACGCACGAAGGACGACAGCCAGCTCCACCCACGCTCGGTGTCCAAAACGAACCTGGAGAAACGGCCGGCTGCACCGAGCCTGGCTCCAAGATGTAAATGCTACCTCACTTGTCATCACACATACAAAACTCTCTTCTAAAGAAACAAGTGACTCCCCATCTCCGATAACCTTTAATAGCTGAAGGCTCACCCTTGTGTCCTCCATTATTTTCCACATCGAGGTTTACATTTCTGTGACTAAGGAGGAAGCAGCTTGGTGTCCATTACAGAAAGCTCAAGCTGTTGCAAGGTAATTTTGCTTTGCATGTTTCTATTACAGCCAAACTACAGTGCTGCACAGAGAAGACTGACCCAAATCCTGAAGTGCTAGGAGCAAGACGGAGTTTTAGCACGTTCCTCAACCCCTTGTAGCTCATTAAGTTCTTGCAGTCCCATTTCCAAGTGTTGGGTTGCATACAGATGGAGGATGGAAGTCTTCCACTACCAAGCTTAATCAGGTGCCCAGATTGGAGGACAGAGATGAAAATGGGGGGAAGGAAGCCAGGTCCACACACCAAGTGTTGTAAAATGTGAATGGGCAACTCCAGAAGTAGAATGAACTTGAAAATGAAACATTCCAGAAAAGAAGGGATAAAATATCTGTGTCCTTTGAAGAACTTGCTATACATGTGTGATGAGAGGACATGAACTCTCTCCCCAGGGTCCTGTTATGTAAAAGTGTAGGACTAGAAGGAACCTCAAGGTCTCCAAAGCAGGATTAGGTCTACCTCAGCCACCCATGACTACTGTTTTTCCAACATTGTTTTGAACTCTAACAGTAAAAGTGACTTTCCTGTTTGTTACAAGGCCAAACTGTTTATTTAACTGCAAAAATCTTTTATTATGTAAATTCATGTTGCTGTAAATTGTATAGCTCTGCCTCAATGAACACAGAGAACAATTAATCACCATTTCCATAAACACACATTACAAAGCTGTAAAGACCATTCACCGACAAACCTTTTGTTTTCCAGACTAAACTCTCCTGAAGTCTGTTTTCTTTTTGTTGCCTTTTTTTTTTTTTTAGGATTCATAATTTATTCTAGAGGTGATGTACATGCTCCCCAGACTGTACACAACACAGACCCCTACTGCCATCCATGGCATTTGGAACTTTCCACATCACTCCCATATTGCTGATCCACCTCTGGTTTGAGGGCTGCAAAAACCTCCAGATGGAGAACAGCTGCTTACACAAGCATTCCCGAGCTGGTATTTGCATTGAATCTGTCTTTACCAGTGCAGCCTTTTGCACCTACCTTTATTTAATTAGACCTTGTTAATTTCTCCCATTATAATAAAAATTATATTGGAAAATGTCTTCAACAGTTTCTAAACCATGTTTTAAATTTATTCTGCTTTCCTTCACCCACATTATACTTGTAAACATTGCATAGCACTAGTTCAAACCTCCACACTGAGGATCGTTTTGCTTTGCCAAAGAAATGGTGATCACTATTGCATGAACGCAGTTCTTCAGCCAGTTGCATATCCATCTTAGAGAAGTTTCTTATTTTATTACTGTATTTCTTATTAATTATTTCTGTAATTTATTTATGAAAACTGTAGCAACATCCAGATACATACTGTCATGTTGCCTCACTCCTATCCACCAGGTCAGCTGGAAGTTACACTGCATTACAGAAATGGAGTTTCCTTGCAGCCTCTGACTACTGCATTAGCTGAGGCTATAACCAGGAGAGAAGTTAGACACTAGAAAACACTATTCTTGGAAGTCCAGATTTACTGTTGTTGAGCTGGCAGTAGGCTGGGTTGTTGTTTTTTTAATGACAGCTGCTTGCTTCAGTGAAACATTTTAGGAAGTCCCTCTCCAGTTTTTAAAAGCCTGTAATTGCCCATCAGACTGCAGCAAGGGATATTTTTTTTTTTTTTAAAGCTTACACCAGCATTCTGAAACTTTGCTTACTGCTGCCTCTAAATTCTCAGGATTATTGTTTTGAAATATTACCACTGCATATAGTCAGCAGTTCTAAGTTTATCCCTAAGCATAATTTCCATTTTATATCTACATAATTTTATAAACAAATTAAAGAATGCTTGTTTTCATAATTACAGTATTAAAACAACTGCTAGTTGAATGCACACATCTTCATGCCTAGTCAAACCTTTGCATGCTTCCAATGTTGATTTGCAAATCATTTTCAAAAGTGTGTGCAGGGAAGACTCATGCCACTGAATATTGAAAATTCTAAAAAAATTCTCCTACTCAGCTCTCGGGATGGTTCAAAGATACAAGGAGAGTCAAACAAGATGGTCACATTATGAAAAAGTGCCACAGCAGGGAAGAGTATTACACATATTCCTTAAATACGTTAAAATAAACTTACTCCATATATATGGTATAATAATAATTTAGCTGAAAACAGCCTGTCAAGAAAGTGAAAAACAAGCTTTTGTAGCTGTGTTTAATCTTTAGCTTGTTTGAGATACCAGATACCTGCAAGTCAGGGGGAAATAGAGAAATCTCTTTCAAGTTTCCCTTCAAAAGACGAACCCAGTACCATGTAGCTGGAAGACCTAGCTTAACCTCGGTGCCTAGAAACAGCAGAAAAGGATCAGTGCTGCAAAGTTCATCCTTAAGCAACTTCCTAAGTGAAGAAACTCCCCAGAAATGATTAATTTGAAGCTGTATTCCCAGTATCTGCTAGAACGAGCTCTCCCTCTTAACCTGTATCTATCTTAGCCATCCAGGGGTTTCCCCAAGAAAAGATTTGAGTACTCCACTGCATCTCATCTCCAAATTGCTCCCCTATTATATCTATACCACTATCCATCCCCTGCAATGTGAGGATACCAGAAAGCTGTCCTGTCAGCCTGCATAACCACACCCACAGCAGCAGCTGGAATTGACAAACTGGCAAACGTAGTATTCCCAACAGGATCCTAACTGCATTAAGATGAGCAGACAATTTTGAACAAAAAAGAGGTCCCTTTGTCTCTTGTATCTGCTCATCAAAAGTTAGGAGCAGAAATGCATAGAAGCAGAAAGAGCTTGTGCTGGTAACAGAATATTCAATTGTTTGGTTTACTACACAGCAAGGTTTTGGGTTTACGTTGAAGTGTTTCCTCTTTTCCCATCAGCAAGGTTTTAAGTGCAACACTGGTTCTTATTAGTTTTTCCGGTGTCCAACCTGTTCATCATTTAAGCCCATTCCTCCTTACCAACTGATGCATTTAATACAGGTCCATTGTATATTAAAATCATTTATATTTCCACTTAGTGCTGCTTCTTCTAGGTAAGGGCACTTCAATTCCTTTGGCCTTTGAGAGTCGTACTACCAAATTAATTCAGTTTAGGCCCCTTTTATACTCAAAATTTTTCAGATTTCTATTTGGAGAGGACACCTCAACTCCTTTGGCCTTTCTCAATAGTACAGCTATGATCAATTGGAGAAAATACCAAGGAGAATAACTATACACATTATTCTTGAATTGTCATGGTCAGAAGGGATTATTTAAGGCTATAGCCTTACAGGGCAGAAGGACATGAATTCTAGTGCTTGTTATTGTTTACAGAAAACACTCCAGCTTATGATTCTGTCTGCTTTTTCTGCAGTACTGTTGCCTAGCAATCATTTCCCCCTCCTGTACCTGTTCTCAGTACCGAGTTTCATGTCTGTTTCCACACCCACTTCTTCCACTCCTCTCCAATTTATAACAATCATTTTGAATTCTAGTCCTGTCCTTGTACAGCTTAGGGTCATCTGCAGAATTAATAAATGCACTTTATATTTCTTCATTCGAATAGCCAATGGTACCAGACCTGCTGGAGACAGAGTCCAATAAAAGACTTATCACCAAGTTCATTTCCCACATCTGTGGGATCAAACCATGATAAACATTGCTGAAATTGCACACTAGAAAATGGGGCAAGTAAATTGTGAAAAATAATTTATTGTACTAATTGTAAACAGTTAGTAACCTTAATTTTATATTCAGAGATAAATGATTCCAAACACGCCTCATACAGGCAAATATTTTGTGAGCTGCTCTTTTAACAGTGTCAGCTAAAAACACCGTTGCAGATCAACATGAGCTCCAAATGGTACAAACTAAATAAAACAAGCAACTATCTTCTCTTTCCATCTCAAACAGGGCACAGCAACTCTGTTTCCCACAAGAAGCATTCACCAGGTGCATAAAGGCACCAGGTGCTGTACCATATGACAACTAAGGTACACCAGTCACTACCAGTATTCCAGTGTCACCTGTAGTTCTGGTCCCAGACATCTTGTAAGTTCAAAGGCATCCAAACAAGCACTTTGTGTTTCCTCTGACATCTACATTTTGTCATTAAAATTCACATCAGTGCTTCCCCAACTGGATCCTCTAACATCTTCTTTTCCTCTTGGGGAGAGATATTTCTGAAAGAAAATAAAGAGATTTTTCTGACAAGCTTTTCAATCAATCTTCCCTCATGGGAATGATTAAAGTAGAATTAATACTGCCCAGCAAAGGAAATGAATTAGATGAGCTCTTGAGATCCCTTCCCAACCCCCCTTCCCCATGGTTTTAAATATGAAAAAAATCTTTCTAGATTCTATAGCACACTATCATTCAAAATATCAATTAAAATTCCATTGATGAACAAAATGCTGTACTTCAAAACTTATTCAATCTTGAGAGCTTTCTGCTCCTCATGAACAAGGTTTCATTGTGAATTTGTCAAATGAAATATGCACAAAAATAAGCACGAAATACCTGAAGAGATTGCTCATGGGTACTTTTAATGCTTCAGAATTTGCTGGCAAATTCTGAGAAATGGAGAATGTTCCCAATTTCGAAATAAACTTTTTGTCTACAACAATTTGAAGGAAAAGTAAATAAAGTACAATATTAAATGCACCACTGTGCCTTCAATCTGACCATTTAAAATTTAACAAATTCACACTGTCTACAACTAAGGTGATCAGAGAATGTAATCTCATTTCAGTACTATAAGATGCTCTTTTGCTTTTAAAAAGAGCAAATATAAATGTGCTACCTTACTACAAATCTATTTTAATAGTTATTATGCTCCCTTGTATGTAATGGAAGGATATTTCGTACAATTTTACGTAGTAAATTACTCCAAAATATATACTACTCACACTCATCTATGTCATTAAAGCTTTCCAGAAGTTGTACTTAACTCTTTGCTCCCCCTTTAAGCAAACTAATTAAATTCTACTCTTTCAGGTTAAGAACCAGTACCTCTGGTTTATCAACTCTGCCTTCCTACCTACGCAAGACCATCAGTCTTAGACTGGCTAGGAACCGCCAGAGGAAATCACGCCTTTAGCTGGCCAGCTCCTTTCCCAGGAACACTACCCAGGTTTGAGACATGGCAGTAAAGCAGTACCCTCGTCTCTTCCTAGAGCACAGCTAAATAAGGTGCCTCAAGATAAAGAGTATGCTATTTTCTTTGTCCAGTGACTCTTCATGGTGCTTATGTTCTCCTCAAGCAATACTGAGAACGGATCACAAAGCTTTTGAGTTGCAAAGCAGGTCAAGATCATAGAATCATAGAATCTCTGGGTTGGAAGGGACCTTTAAAGGTCATCTAGTCCAACCCCCCTGCCATAAGCATGGACGTCTTCAAGCAGATCAGGTTGCTCAGAGCCCCATTCAACCTAGCCTTGAATGCTTCCAGGGATGTGGCATCTACCACCTCTCTGGGCAGCCTGGGCCAGTGTTTCACCACTCACATTGGGAAAAATTTCTTCCTTAGATCTAGTCTAAATCTGCCCTCTTTTAGTTTAAAACCATTACCCCCTGTCCTATCACAACAGACCCTGCTAAAATGTCTGTCCCCATCTTTCTTCCAAGCCCTCCTTAAGTACTGAAAGGCTGCACTAAGGTCTCCCCGGAGCCTTCTCTTCTCCAGGCTGAACAACCCCACTCTCTCAGCCTGTCCTCATAGGAAAGTTGTTCCATCCCTCTGATCATTTCTGTGGCCTCCTCTGGACCCACTCCAACAGGTCCATGCCTTTCCTGTGCTGAGGGCTCCAGAGCTGGACACAGCACTGCAGGTGGAGTCTCACAAGAGCGGAGCAGAGGGGCAGAATCACCACCCACAACCTGCTGGCCACGCTGTTTTGGATGTAGCCCAGGCTACCGTTGGCCTTCTGGGCTGCAAGTGCACATTGCTGGGTCATGGCCAGCTTTTCATCCACCAGTACACCCAAGTCCTTCTCAGCAGGGCTGCTCTCAATCCCTTCCTCTCCCAGCCTGGATTGATACCAGGGGTTGTCACAACCCCGGTGCAGGACCCTGTACTTGTCCTTGTTGAACTTCAAGAGGTTCACACAGGCCCATTCCTCAAGCTTGTCCAGGACCCTCTGGATGGCATCCCGTCCCTCAGGCATGACAACTGTACCACTCAGCTTGGTGTCACCTGCAAACTTGCTGATGGTGCACTCAATCCCACTGTTGATGTCATTGATGAAGATATTAAAAAGTACTGGTCCTAGTATGGACCCCTGAGGGACACCACTTGTCACCAATCTCCATCTGGACATTGAGCCGTTGACCACTGCCCTCTGGATGAGACCATCCAACTAATTCCTCAACCACCAAACAGTCCACCCATCAAATCCATCCCTCTCCAATTTAGAGAGAAGGATGTTGTGGGGGACTGTGTCAAAAGAAGACCAGATAGATGACATTGGCAGCTCTTCCTTTGTCCACTGATGTGGTCACTCCATTACAGAAGGCCACTGGGTTGGTCAGGCAGGACTTGCCCTTGGTGAAGCCATGCTGGCTGTCTCGAATCACCTCCCTGTCCTCCATGTGCCTTAGCAGAGCTTCTAGGAGGGTCTGTTCCATGACCTTCCCAGGCACAGAGGTGAGGCTGACTGATTGGTAGTTCCCAGGGTCCTCCTTGCTACCTTTTTTAAAAATAGGTACAATGTTTCCCTTTCTCCAGTCTCCAGGGACTTTACCTGACAGGGACATCATCTAACATCTCAATTTGTACTATATGCATTTGATGCCTCCATAGAGCAACTCTACCACCAGCTTTGAGAAACCTGCTTTACCATTGCTTCCATATAAAAATTGTATTATTTCTAGTAACATGAGTGATGGCAAAGTCATCCATTTTTCTGCTGAGGTTCCCAGAATCCTACCTCAACTACATCAGACAACTAATATAGCAGAGGACGCTATTAATGAATAGCTTATATTCAGTAGTATAAGTAATATATACTGTATACTGAAACGTAATCCTTGAAGCATTGCCCAGCTGAAGCTAAAGCTCGAGGGGAAACTTCTATGTCCCCTCACTTCCACAAAGGTGAAGGCAGCAAGGGCTATTCTGACCTCGAGCACAGGTTACATAAGTTCCCAAAGCTTAGATCAGCCATCTTCTGTAAGTGGGAGAATGATGGGGGTGGGGGGGTGGAAATCACTTTTCCTTAACACTGGAGCTCTTCAAGCCAGATTTATATTATAGAAGAGTAAGTCTCCTTTTAACTGGGTCAGTTTTAACTCTGAACTCACTATAATGAAATCTATGTAGAAAAAACATGACTCGGGATTTTGCCACCACGTGTGTTGTCATAACAAAAGTCTAAGAGCAAAGCTTCAATTTTCATGCAAGAATTTACAGGCTAAAAACTAACCTAGCTGTTGCAAAGCAGCAGCATAATGGTCCAAAACATCAGCTTTAGTTTCAGAAAAATAGAGTATAATGGAAAAACCAAGTCACCAGTCTGTTAGAATTTCAATCACTGTACCTTCTTCATCTGAGTTATCTTCTTCTGTGATTACAGGCATCCCAATATGCCGAGTAACAGTTTCCTTTGCCACTTGCATTTCACCTGCAGATAGATAGATTTTTATTTTTTTTAGGAAAAACTGTCAGGTTTTTTTTGCTTCTACATCTCAAGTCCAGCAGTTAGAAGATTGTTCACTTGCTGCTCTCTTGGACTTTCTAGTCAAAAGCTGTGAACAAACACCTACATTTCTCAGTACCTTCATATAGTTCACTAAAGAAACCTTCAGTAACAAGTAATTAACACTACAAGTTTAAAGCATACTAATCACCAACTCAGTCCAGAGATAATTCAAAATGCCCTTATTCCTCTTCAACACTTCATCTACTGTTTTAAAGTGATGCAAAGGCAACACTGCCCAGTGCTGACCTCTGAAGAAGGATGAATTGTCTCAGTAACATTTTTTCAGCAGAAGCTAAGTCAGTCAGAAAATAGAGTTTGGAACTTCGAAATTAATTCCCTCTCTTCAAAATAAAGTTCATTTAAAACTATTTTGCTGTTCGATTTCATTTAACTTTTAATAAATAATAACTAAATTAAAAACTTAAATGCCAGAGCAACTTCTATCAGTTTAAAAGTTGGATATCAGAAAGGCGATTTCCTTCAGAAAAGTAATTTGCCATGTTTTCAGAACTAGGAAACAAAGAGATCTAAAGAGACAAAACAAACAAAAAAAAAAGTATAAGCTTTTTTTTTGCAGGAATGTGCAAATGCCTAGAAAGTAAAACTGCAGATAACATAAATGCTATGATAGTAAAATAACTAACTAAATCAGTAACTGGTCAGTTCATCTATGCCAAAGATGAGCAACACTAGACAGGATCTCTCCAACAGAGACCTGAAATAGATAGCTGATCTCCTTTTCCTTCCTCACCTCCTCTTTTGACCTAGCAAAGTACCCTCACACCAGGTCTTACAGAATCAAAGAATAGTTTGGGTTGGAAGGTTTACAGGCCATCTAGTCCAACCCCCCTGCAGTGAGCAGGGACAGCTTCAACTAGACCAGCTTGCTCAGAGCCCCGTCCAACCTGACCTGGAATGTTTCCAGGGATGGGGCATCTACCACACTTATCTCACGTCAAAATGAGTCAGTCCTCAAGTTGTGAGACTTGATCTCTTTCAGGATATATTAACATAAATGATGACAGCATACAACAAGAATCCATATAAATGGCTAATCCTGTAAGTTCTCGGTCTCGGCGTCGTATTTTCAACAAACTTCATAAATAAAAGAGATTAACTTGGCAGCTTTGGATCAGATAAGCCATTTTTTTTGAAAAAAAAATCTGATCTGAGGCAGAAAGGAGTTCCCAGTCCAATTTTCTTACTTTTAAAAACATTCACCATATCCTCACTTACTCAGTCACATTCTGTTTGTACTCTCCACAGGCATTTTTGGTCTGTAGGCAGCCTTTCTTGTTGCCCACAAAATTCTATCCTCTCCACAGTATTCAAGGGGAGATTACAGGCATTTACAGTTAACATTCCGTAATATTTCTCATTAAAAGTTTGAAGTCTTTTTCTGACTACGTTAAGCAAGGGCTTTCACTGAGCATGTACAGGGACATACCAGTGCTTCTTATATCAGCATAGATAAACCAGAAGGATATCAACGTACAAGCAGTTACAAGTATTTCCTTCCAGGGTGCATTTCAAAGTAAGAAAAAAGGTCCCAAAGACTGGACATAAGTAGTCTGTACCTGTTTTAAAAAGGTTTGCTCCTTAAAATTGTTTTTATTCCTAGCTAAAATTATAATGCTCAGGAGAAATAAAATAGAATTACAGAACAGAACCACACAAAAAAAAGTCGCAGGTGTATAAAAAACCCTCCTGTGAAGAAGGGAAAAGTTAAGTCTAGCTATAAACTAAACAAATCTAGAACTGTTATAATGTAATAATTGCAATGCTGAGTTTAAGGAAACAATTTGAAAAGAGTTTTGAAACTACATCAATTGTTGACAAAAGATTTGTATTCATATGGATGTACTAATAATTTCAGTAACAAAAGAACAAAATACATAGCAAGTATCAGATGGAAGGAGAATGACTGACGTGATAGAGCAGGTACTAGTCTTACAAATCAATCATCATCATTAAGACATCAATATAATTTTCCCTTCAGAAGTATTAGAGGATATTCCTTCAAGAGCTCAGGAACAGATGAAAGGCAAGGTTTACTTTGGATTTCATGAAGATAGTACGAACTACCAGAATTATCAGATAGGTTATTTTTCATCAAAAAGATAGCTTCAAAAATAGAAGCTATCTGTCAGAAGAAGAAACAGTTAGACACAGATCTTGATCTCCAGTATGTTCATTATATTGCAATAGGAAAAATTAAGACACTGTGTCCTGGTTTCAGCTGGGATAGAGTTAATTTTCTTCCTGGTAGCTGGTACAGTGCTGTGTTTTGGATTTGGGATGAAAATAATGTTGGTAACATGCTGATGTTTTACGTTGTTGCTAAGCAGTCAAGAACTGTCCAGCTTCTCATGCTGGCTTGCCAGCAAGCAGGCTGGGGCGGGGTCATGGGAAGCTGGGATGGGACACAGCCAGGAATATCTTCTGAGGACAAAGGAATATACCATGCCATAAAACGTCATGCCCAGTATATAAACTGGGGGAGTTGACCAGGGAGGGCACTGCTCGGGAACTGGCTGGGCAGCGGGTGGTAAGCTATTGCATTGTGCATCACTTGTTTTGTATATCCTTTTATCACTTTTTTCCCCTTCCTTTTCTGTCCTGTTAACCTGTCCTTATCTCAACCCATGAATTTTACTTTTTTTTCCCAATTCTCTCCTCCATCCCGCTGGGGAGCAGAGAGTGAGCAAACGCTGTGTGGTGTTTACCTGTCTGCCATGTTAAACCACAACAGTCCTTTCTGGCACCCAATGTGGGGCACAACGGGTTGAGGTAGCAACAGATCTGACCAGAGCACATTAGAACAAATTTGCTATAAGCATTTGTTGTATTAGTTTGATAGTCGCTGGCCACGATGATGACTTCTTTGCTCTCAAAGTTATTGTGCTTGTTCGCAGGGTTGTGTTATGGAACACCTTACTTGCTGTTTACGTCCCCCATTGTGCTGTTTATCATCTCTGGGAACTGCATCAAGGTTATAATTTTGCTCTACTTTCTAACAGTGGCTTATTATATGATAAAATGGATGGTCATTACATTAATCTGGTATCTGTACTCAGCATTGCCATCACCTCCGTACTTTGTAACCCATCTCTTGGAAACCATCAATAAATTACACTGCTTATCTTTTCTCCTCACAGAGCAAAATTTATGGGGGAGACACCTTCCCCTTCTCCTCCATGCTAGTTACAATAGCTTTTGAGAATTCTGAATATCCTTGGGATGTTCAAACTAGCATGTTCCTGTCGCTCCTACTCCTGAATGTGTTTCTGGTCTTGTTTAAAGTTAAACAGCTATTTAAGAATATCACCCAGAGATCTACCCCAAGGCTGGATAGTTACGAGTGGCAAGATGTGTGGGATAGTATGGGCAGGTACCTAGCACACACTGCCACACAGGACATGCTTTTCCAGGGTCATGACTTTCCAGAGAAAAATTATCAGGACTATGTAAGAGACTTCAGATTAACTATAAACTGCATGCATTCAAGTTGCCTTTCTGCCTGACCAGACTGTGGAAAACAGACAGAAAGGTTCAATTACGACAGGGGTATCGCAAAACATTTCTTTAATTTTCTACATCTACTAATCAACAGTAAAATTTAACTCAGCTGACGCAGCTGGCAAAGCAATAGATAAACTTTTGCAGTCTCTCCAGGTTCACAAATACAATGGAGAAATACCTTTGATATCCGAAGAACCTCTTCTTGCTGGCTGTGGTCTCCTACTGTTTTTTTTACTTCGGCTCGGAGACTTCCCATAATTCAATCCTGATTCAGAAGATTCTAATTTTACTTGACGATGTCTTCTGGATTTGGAAGCCTAGAACCCAAACATACATATGAATGATACAAAAAAGCTAAACTTTTATGGCCAGATATTACCATATGTCAACCAGTACTCTACAAGTCAGCAAGGACCAAAGCATCGACTTCCATGTCAGGGTGGAGAAAGGATGGAAGGAGAGGGAAGGAGAACTCCCACTAGTTACTGTTCTTCAGTTTTAACAGCACAACTGCCTCCTATAATTTAATGTGTCTATCACTTCAAAGTCAGGTAATGAAACATTCATTTATTTTCAAACCATTCTCTGTTAATATCAACTTACACCATGTTGCACACTGCTGTGTGCAAGCAAAAGGAACACTTCCAAAAACTGCTGCACCATAAAGCCCCCTTACTGTCATATGTTGCTTAGATGCCTAGAAAAACAGTATCACTGCATATTCATAAGTCTCAACTACTGTACATTCCCGAGGTCTGTTTCATTTAATAATGCATTTTTCAACAAGAGATTTTAATGAACAAAGTTGTGATGTTTCTCATGGGTCTGCTATAAAAAAGACAAATCAACAATATTTTTAAAGCAGCAGTTATTGAAGCTATGTTTCCAAGAACTTCCAACTGACTTTAAAGCCCCAAGTTCCATTTTCACAAGCATCTTCAGAGATGCTAACAGCTAAGCTTCAAGGAGTTTGAGCACTTAAACTCAAAAAGTATTTTTACTCCATCTACTTAAATGGAGCATAGACATTAAAAGATACCTTGTAAATTAAAATTCCGCAAGCATAAAGCATATCTGCACTGTTTCAATGAATCTAACAAGAACAGTAAGAGCTTCAGGTTTCCCCAACGTGTTAGAAAAACTAGAACATTCAAAGGTTGAATTACAGAGTACATTTTAATTCATTCCTTTCTGACCCAGCATTTACACTAAACTGTACTTTAAAGGTACTTAAAGCTGTTCTTTAAAAATAAATACATCCCTATCACCAAATTTTATGCCTACCTCAACAACTGCAGAGTAGGACCTGTATTTGATTCTAGCCAATGCATTTGCTCTTTCAGAACCCTAAAAAAAAAAAGAGATGGGTCAGAAAAAATTTTAAAATTCTATTATAGCAGTATTGAAACAAAACATCACATGAGACAGTCACTTGAGCAATATTTCACTACAGCTGTAATTCTGTAATTAGAATTAGTTCTATATAATTAGAATGCCACCAAACTTAAAGAAAAAAATGTTCACATTTCATTAGAAAAGGAGACCATAATTTTGGTTGCCTTCACCGTACAAAGCCCAGGAGGAGAAAATCAAATCTGAAACTTCACATCTTATTTCAACTTTGAGTTTGAGTAATACATGAGATAATACTGTAGCAAAAAAAATGGATATTGCATTTAGTTGCAACTCCAGGAGGAACCATAAAGGAGTCTGGCCAAGAAAATACAGCTCTTTCCCCTCCTTACTTGAAAGGGACTTTTTTTTATGAGCATCCGAGAGCTATCACAGCAGTGAACGCTCACGGCTTAACAGAAAACAATGCAATTTAAAACACAAACAAACAAAAACCAACCAGCCCCACTAGCTATTCCTGGAACTTACTTTCACACTATCAAGCCTTGGCATACACTGCTTAGCCTGTGATCTGATGTCAAAAAACTAACAGCTTTGACCTGAGCAATGTAGCAAAACAGTTCATTTTTCTTACCTCTGATTCCAGCAAAGTCCCTTCTTCCTTTTTGTCTGATATTTCATCTGTTTCTTTAGCATTTAAGAATAATTTCTGGGAAAAAAAAAATTAAATGCCTGTCGTACACAAGGCAGCTAAAATCCAAGAATTATGAAAAACAAAACAAATATTTTCACATATGCTCATTTTCTTCATCAATCTTACACTACGGCCTTTCCTTGATCCAAGAATAACCATTACACAGGTGTTTCATATGGTCATTCTAATACTGCTCATTAGTCACATCTTCCAGGGCTTACCTCTCAGCAATCATTTATGTTATCACAGAGGCAGTACCACACACGAGACCATGTCCCTTCCCCATACCATAACTCTGCCTAGGGTTTTACTCATTCCGTATCTTCAGTGTTACGGTTCCTTCTACTTAAGTCTGAGATTTACAGAGTAAATATACCAAGAGTAATTATACCAAGAAAGAGAGTCCTTACATTTTCACATGCTCTGTTAAGTTGCCACAGCACAATGGTTGATATTACCTACCATTCTATTCTGCTGCCATTCCTGATGTTCCAAAGTTATATCTTTAAGAGTAACTACAAATTCATCTTTTATCAAGCTCAGTGCCTTGTCTGGCTGGGATTTGTCAGCTGAAATGACACACTTCATTTTCTGGTAGTGGTCATGAATATTCATCAGTTCCTAAAATAAAAAAGATACTTTTCAGGGAAGAAGAAAAAAAAAGATTACAGCAGTAAAGCAGTATTAGTGCTCAATGAACAAAATCAGGGTTATACAAAGCATTCTAAGGAGACCATGGAACTAGCAGGAGAGTTAGAAACAGATTCCGTTTAGATCAGTTCACTTTTAGGGAGCCTAGCAATACTGCTACCTAGCACTGTCCCATCAGTCCACCAAATAAGCAAAAGAAGAAAGAGTATCTTGCATATTTAAACTAAGAAGGAAGTCTTGCTGATACTCAGAATCAGTGCTCACAGAGGCCTCATTCTGATATGGTGGTCTATCTTCATCTCTTTGGAGAATACATTTTACTTCCTCCTTTTGAGGAAGCAGGTCTTCTCACCCTGCCATCTCACAGATTACCAATTTTCGTACCACTGTAGTCAACCTTACTGATGATACATATTTGCTAGAAGCAGCAACTGGAAAAACCCGCAAACAGAGATCAATTACTGAGGCGTGGTGACCAATATAAGAACCTATACCCAGCTTGAATTACTCTGTTTTTTTAATAAAATGTATTACATATTAAACAAAACCGTCTCAAAAGGAGAAATAAAGGTTAAAGAAGGCTACAAACTCGCAGATAAGTAAATTCATATTACCACAAGTGTCAAGCCTCCAGCTGCCACCTGCAGACATATCAAAACAAACATGCTTCCCCTCACCCACCATTTTCCATTTTTCTCTGCCTAAGTAACAATTAACTACTTATACCCTTCCCCTTTTACATCTTACTGAGGCAAAATGACAAAACATTAGAGCATATTTCAGTATTGAAAAAGATACAATTCTTCCAAAATAAATGCTGTGTTTCTGAGTGTTCAGTAAAATTGCTTGGCACAGACTACTACCCTAGTCTGCATTCCATAAGAAGACTTCTAAGGGACAAGATTGTGCTAATTAGATAAGTCATAGCTCTTGGACAACAGAAGAAGAAAAACAAAACAAACAAACCCAGTGATTAATCTGTAGTTTAAAAGTTACTGTACCTCCAACACATCATTAGTGATAAGGCTGTTTACTCTGTTACTTGGGTCCTTAAATTCTTCTTTAAATTCATTTTCCTGAATCTTCTTCTTAGTTCGGTAGTTTAGCTAAAGCAAGAGACAATCCTTTGTAACATAAAAGCAAGCTTAAAACAGCACCTCCTCTTGAAAATTGTCACTGTATATCCAACCACCAAGGGATGCTGAAAGGCACAAAACCATCTCATCAACAGTAGCATGCGACTCTACTGTCAAGTGCTCAGAGTCAGCACTTTCCAAAAATTATTTCCTAGTTAAGAATTTAATCCAGCGCCCAGATTCAAGAGTTTGACATTTCCACAAATTATAAGACATCTCAAACCTAGTAAGAACATTAGATACTGAAAAAAACATTTTTAGGTGAGAAACATGCTACATTCAAACATCCTCTAAGCTTTACATCACATACCTAGCTAAAAAAGCAAGACATGCTACATTTCAACACAGTCTCAAAGCTAAAGTAAATACACAAGCACTGTTGAACTATCAGGCATTGAAAGCTGAAGATGTTTTATTAAAATTGGTAAGTCACTAATGTAATAACTCACTAGCTTTGGCATTGCTGTGAAATGGAATGCTCTGGCAAGTCGCAGTGTTCTAAAGACGTATGCTGCGTCATAATGCTGGGAGTCTATCAGGTCCTGTTGAAATCTCTGGATTTCAGGCCAATCCTTGAGTGCGATTCTGATCTGCAACAGAACAGTTGTATATTGTCATATCGACCTGTATATTTCAACAAATAAGAATGAATTCAGCTGACTGCTGTTATCATGTCATACTATGCACAGTACTTGGATGTCTAGGATGTTACATCACATGATCACAGAACTAGAGAAAGGATCCTACTATAACATTTGTTACTACTATCAAAATTTTATGCAATAATCTTAATATACTGTTGTGTTAAATATTCTCACTGCAGTTGGTTTCTTTGACAGTGACATGGAACACCAGCCCTCTTTATCATTTGAAGATGTTAACTCTTCACATTCTGAGATGCCTGAAACAATACACACCTAGGAGACTCCCATTCACTAGGTGATTAGGAAACAATACTCGTTCCATGATTTGCTGACAGTGAAATGTTCATAGAAGCATCTCTATCTTCTAGCTTTCCTTCCTCTCCCATGTACTCTGCCCACTTAATTTTCTCTCTAAGTTAGCTGCTTTGATAATTCCTGGACCCTCTAACAGTTCCTATATAGCAGTGGTTTTAAAATACCCTGAATTAATCTCCATGAAACTTCTTTGAAGTTAAGATACAAGATAATGGCATCACTGTAGAATACTTAAACTTCAGTTCCTTATTTATATAATTTGGAAACCGTGATGTATGTTGTGTGCATATGCGCAATCGAGTCCAAGTAAACCACTTCTCTTTGCACTGAGTTTCCAATTCCTTTATATACTGGTCTGCGTCCTAAAAGCAGCAAGAAGACATGCTATTCAGGCATTCACCCTTTCAACCTATTCACAAATTCCACTTCCACTTCTGATTAACAGGAACTTTCTTCATTCTGTTGAAATTCTTACAGAATAACTGGGGCCATAATGGAATTCTCCCCACAGCTGATGAACATATGCTCTGTTCCCATTTAAAACTAATCGTCTTCATTTTTGAACAGAGAAGAGCCTCCTATCTGGCAAACAAGATTTCCAAGCTACAGTTTAGGAGGCATAAGCAATATTTTAGTCACCAACACATAATTTCTCAAACCCAAAGGTACCAACTGGTTCTAAATATTATTATTTTAAGAAAGCGAGAGGAAATGCCCTACCCGTTTATGACAACAAAGTAGACAAAGCTATACCACGTATCTTATGTCTAGTATCTCCTGAGAATAAAACCTCAAGAACTATTACCTTTTGTTTTGGCTGGCAAAGCTGTGTACTATAGAGCCCATACAAAAGGTACAGAGCACCAACTCGAATCTGGAAAGCGTACGGGGGCAAGAAGTACTGCTGTGCCAGTTCTAAAGTCTTCTTTGTGAGCTTATTCCTCTCCAAAGCTCTTATTCTACCACTAAAATACAAAAAAAAGGAAGCATGTTAGAGCAAGTAATTACGAAAGCGCAAGCCTTGGAAAATCCATAATGCAGAAAGAAGCTTTAGGTACTTTAAAACATACTGCCATAGGGCTCAAGTTCTGGGAAGTCTTCCAAGATGGCCGGACCTTAAGGTCTCACACAACACTGCATGTAATTCCTGGTATTAAATTAGATGTAAAGTGAAAAATTAAATACCCTACAATCGTATTTTTTAATCTCGTATCATGAGCACTGCATCAATCTCCCTGAAGCATCCGCGCTCAAATCACACGCATTGCTAATGTACAAAATAAACTGAACTAGTAACTGTTTTTCAGCAGGTTTTTTTTTCAGGACACCGGGACCGATGCTTCATTACCTTTTACCTACACACCAGCCAGGCAAACCCTTCCCAAAAGCCACGCCTGACGGGAAACACGGCGCACCAGCACCCTCCTTGAGGCCTCCCACACTACCGACGGGCAAGCTCAGCAGCGGGGGGCTGTGAACTTTGGGAGGGGGAAGACAGACTCCCCGAGGCGAGGCGAGGCTCAGTCGCCGACCACCACGCAGAGGGACGCGGAAAA
>NW_010525363.1:67948-92409 GCF_000687285.1 Phaethon lepturus | reverse complement strand
GTCTTTCTTGTAGACGGGCGTCACATTGGCATGTGGGACAGTGACACAGTTTTCTATTAGAGGTTTATTAGACCTCCCTATCTAGATAGGTACAAAAAGTATACGCATATAAAAATCCTTTGTCCTTAAATAGCCTTGTAAATTTTAGTACCGCATGGAAACATTTAGTCATGACCAACAAATCCACTCATTTGGAAATGGAATGATTTCAAAATGTACATTTCAGGAGTTGGACTCCATGATCCTCATAGGTCACTTCCAACTCAGGTTATTCTATGATTCTATGACTCTACATTCCATGTACTCAGATCTGTCAGAAAAAAGGAAATACAGATAAATCATGTTCTCTCCTTCATCTGCCTCCCACAAGGGGATGCCAGGAGACAAGAAGAGCGTTGTGTAACCTCACTCGTCCATATTGGAACTGCCTCTTTGCCTACTACCTTCTCTGTTTCAGATAAGTACTGCTGCTCATATCTCTAACGGACCCTTGAAAGCTTATGTGTTTCACCACTCTTAATGGAAAGCACTTGCTAGGGGATTTTTTAAGATGGAGATCAGACTGGGAAAAAGTGAAGATCATGAAGAGACGGTCTCTAGAATTCTCGATTTCCTAGAAGTGAGCTTTTGTTTTTTCCATTTTTTCCTGTTTTTTCTTTCTACAAATTTCTCACATCTCATGAAAATACAGGCAGCACAGAGCTTGGTGGGGCATTTATAACTTAACCTGTCTGTTAGTAAAGCATGGAGGCTTTTTCTGTGCATATAAATAATGTCTGAACTCTGTTGCACTCTAAAGTGATAAATCAGCAGTGACCTGGTAGCCAAAAGGATATAGGTCTTATTTGGTATTTTCAGTGTTTATAAGAAAACAGGAATATTTCTGAGTGAAAAAAGAAATTTTAAACTATGGTTTGAAATGTCATTTTTTATTGCTTTCTATTTAATTCCTGTGATAAAATTCAAACTGTTTAAATTAATGAATAGAATTCAAAGAACTATGTAAGATAAGACTTTTTTAATAAGCTTTGTGTGTTTTTAAGAAAATAATATTAACAGTTATTGCTAACAGTGACATTACTTCCTTTTCAGAAATAATATAATTTATAAAGAACTCACTTTGCAGGTAGAATACTGTTAACTATTTCCAGTATTAGTCAGGTAATACTGTTATAAAAAAAATCTCAGAAGGCTGATATTTTGAGAAAAATTAAAAGGTATATTGAAAATGTAAAGGAAACAAGATGGAATCTTTCAGGACAGAAATATCTTGACATAGAGTGAAATTAAATGCCTTTCTGATATTAACTCCCACCTTACTATGAGAATATAGTACATCACAGTTGAAAAATATAACTAAGGTGTCTGGAAAACTGCAGAACACTTTTAAAAAGGATAAAGCCCTACACCCCATTAAGATCGTCCATTATTCATTTAAAGACTTCTGCTTTAAAAACACCTGAACTCAATCTGTGACAGAAGCTCTGCCTCAAACATTTCCTTCCTCTCTGTTCATAGACAAAGACAAGTATTGTTAGCCACTATCTAGACATTTGATGACCTCTCTGTTTTAGAAAGAAGTGACTCATCAGTTCTCATATTTCTTGCTGATATTGATAAAACAGGTTAACAAAACAATTGAAACAGTCATAAAAAGATGTGTGTCAAAGGAGTCATGGGCAGCTCAGTGGTGTGATTAAAGCATATTCTGGCATTTAGAAAAAACAAGAATAGCAGGGTTAAGGAAAGAAAAAAAATACAAAGCACTCAGTGTCATAAAGTGCTTCTCGTACATTTGTATAGGAAACTATAGCTTCAAAAGTCAGCTTTTGCCAATGTTTTCAACATTTTTTTGTAAAATGCAGTTTCGAATATTTATAAGTAGTACTGGTGGGTAAAGGCCCACTTTGAATGACACCAGAAACAATGTTGTTTCACATTGACCAAGTCAACTACATAGTTAATTAACTAGAGAAGTTGCAATATCAATAATTTCCACTGATACTAATCATAGAATCGTAGAATAGTTTGGGTTGGAAGGGACCTTTAAAGGTCATCTAGTCCAATGCCCCTGCAATAGCAGAGACATCTTCAACTAGATCCGATTGCTTAGAGTCCTGTCCAACCTGACCTTTGAGTGGATTTAAGTGACCTAGCTCATGTGAGAATTTCCTTTCACAAGCATAGGTTTGTCTTTTCAGC
Source organism: Phaethon lepturus (assembly GCF_000687285.1). Classification (NCBI taxonomy): domain Eukaryota; kingdom Metazoa; phylum Chordata; class Aves; order Phaethontiformes; family Phaethontidae; genus Phaethon; species Phaethon lepturus. The sequence continues at coordinate 90,207 of NW_010525363.1, read as the reverse complement.
TTCTGTGCATTTCTTACAGATGCCATGTTTTCTTTAACCACTTCTATTCATAATACTAAATATCTTGTTCCACCATCCAATTTCTTCTACCATTGGGATCTGGCAGATTCAAAACTGAAGACAGAATGGTGAATATCTGTTTCCTGGAGAACCTGCTAACTATTATACAGCTTCACAGGAAAAGGCAGTAACCAAAATTCACAACGGTACTTCAAAACTGAAATGCTGTGTACCATAATACTCAAATCTTGGTAACGTGGTTAGTTCAGAGGCCTGTGCTAAGCATCTAAATTCTTTCTAGATGGGTGGGTAAGGCTGAGCAGCCTTAGAATGGGATCCACAACCAGCAGCTGGCTGAACAAGGTGTACCTGTTCATCAACTGTAAATACTGTTCTGCCTATCAGTTCATTCACAAAACAGTCAGGTATTTTGTGCATAAAACTGCATTATATAGTGTAACAATGCTCTCATTTTACAATAGAGCAATATTCTAGATAGCTTTTCTTTAGCTTAGGGAAAATCTCATACAACTGTTCTGTCTCACCCATCTGTAGGCTTTTACCATTTCTATCAGCTGTTTGGAACATAGGTAAACATCAGTTTAGTGAAAAGATTATTGCACTTGATATTAATTAAATTACGGGTGGACACTGATTTAATTTCTACTGCAGTTGCAGGAAGAAAAAAATAAAGAAAGAAAAGCTTTTATTAGCTTCCTGCTCATTGTTCCCTGTCATTAATCTTTCCTTCTCCTGTACCTCTGAGTCACAGACATAGTCTGCCCAAGTTTTTACGTAGGCAGATTCATTCTATCAAGAACATTCTGTGTGTTCAAAAAGGGTAGCATTCAGGGTATGGATCTGAGCCAAAAGATGAACAATAAAAAACCTCCCAGACCTGAGCTCTCCAGTGTCAGTCTGCTAGGACTCTGGAAATATACTTGTCTGTAAACTCCCACAGTAATACCCCGATTCCTCTCTGCTATTGAGAAAGGAAGATGTGTTTCCCCACTACCTTCACTTGTTCATGAAGCTACCCACTTCCCTGACATGAATCTTTTGGCATAATTTTCACTGAATGATTTTAAAGGAAAAGCATTCTTTTTTTAATTGAGACAATACTTTCTTGCATTGACCTGCATGTTCCAGAAACTTAAGATCAAGTAAATAAATCCATCTGTTTAAAACATGGCAGTTTTTGCTCAGAAGAAATCTGAACAACTTTGGTCTCTCTGTTTCCAAACATTCTGAGCATTCTTCAGTTCAGAATTTCAAACCTGAACATTTTCCCCTTCAACAGCTGCTAAAAGCTACTACGCCATTAGAAACTGAAACAGCAACCTGACTCATGTAGCTATATTCACAGTATTTCTACTAAGACAGCAAGCAAGAAAAGTGTATATGCTTGGAAAACAACGGGGAGCAAAGATGTGGAGATAGATAGAGCATAGAATCTGAAACAAAGATGATAAGCAAAGATGGTAAGATAGTAAAATTGTGGAAAGTGGGTTTGAAGAGAAAGAAATATAAAGAAAAGGGAAAACTGTGAGTCAAAAGCCAGTGGTGAATACTACAATTGACTCCATAACTTTACAAGGAAAGAATGAAATGAGGTGCCAGTGTGAGTCTGAAGTTTTTCTCAAGGACATAAAATGAAAACGGGCAATACTAGTATGGAAGTAATTAGTCACTAATATGTACATATATACATGAATATCAGTGGAATGTGTACTGGATTTATAGATGAAAACAAGATCAAAGCTTGTAAAAGGCATGACAGAGGAATCATTTGATGACATTTTATGACCTATATTATTCAAGAAGTCAAATTAATTTATTACAATGGTCTTCTCTCATCCAAGAATAGAAAACAGTTAGTAAATCGCCTCTTCCTTTCTTGGATATGAGGGTGCTGGTATGTGTGTGTTACACCTCTGATTCTGGAAGCTAGGAGTGGACATCAGATGATCTTGATTATTCTGTATTTTCCCCTCTTTCTTCAATCTTTTTCACCAGGAAACTATTGGAATACTAATCTGGATAGATATTCTGCTAGATCTTGTTTTACTTTATGTTATTTTTTACTCTTTTTCATTTGTCATGAGACCAGGTTACAAAACTTTAACATACAAGTTGGAGAGCACAGGTCATCTAATACTTCCAGTGTCTACCATTCCTCTGACCACTTGCCTTCCATTTTCTAATTGCCCAAAAGTAGTACAGGGCAAGAGTTGACCCTGATGACAAAACCAACTTTATGGGGATTTACTTAAAAAAAAAAACAAAAAAACAAACAAATACTTAAATAAGAAATCTGGAAAGATACAACTGAGATACAACTGAGTGGGATTTCTATGTTGGGCACACTATTCATCGGGACATAACATATTTTGAACCACTTTGATCATGCAGTACGTTGGTTTTCAGGTTGGTTTTCAGAATAAGATAGTAGAGGTCACCTAATGCCAGATAAGCAGGAATAGGTTGTGCCATGCTGGCCATGAAAAATACATAAGCAATATTATAAAAAAAACTAATGCAACAAATTTTTAAATGAGATGCAGCTTTTGAAAAACATAGGGAAAAAATTGTCTCTAAATTCTGAGATGGACATTGAAGAACAGAAGGGCCATTGGTAACACATTAGAAAGCAAGAGAATATCTGGTTTATTTTTCTTATAAAATTAACCTGATTGTGATTAATTAATCTGTGAATTTTGTACCCCTAAATGTCATCCAAGCCTTGCATACCTGAAAAGAACATTAGAAACAATGCAACAAAGAAGATACGATTAAGGCCTTCCCAAACATTGCAAGGTTTTTCTTTGTTTTGGTGTGAAGTTTTATAAAGAACAAGGTTTTTTTCTGCATCCAAAGAAGTATAGCCAGCAGGTCAGGGGAGGTGGTTCTGCCCCTCTACTGCACTCTGGTGAGACACCACCTGAAGTACTGTGTCCAGCTCTGGAGCCTTCAGCACAGGAAAGACATGGACCTGTTGGAGCAGGTCCAGAGGAGGGCCACCAAAATGGTCAGAGGAATAGAACACCTCTCCTGTGAGGACAGGCTGAGAGAGTTGGGGTTGTTCAGCCTGGAGAAGAGAAGGCTCCAGGAAGACCTTATTGCAGCCTCCCGGTACTTAAAGGGGGCTTGTAAGAAATATGGGGACAGGCTTTTTAGCAGGCCCTGTTGCAATAGGACAAGGGGTAATAGTTTTAAACTAAAAGAAGTTAGATTTTGACTAGATATAACGAAGAAATTTATCACAATGAGGGTGGTAAAACACTGGCCCAGGTTGCCCAGAGAGGTGGTAGATGCTCCATCCCTGAAAACATTCCATGTCAGGTTGGATGGGGCTCTGAGCAACCTGATCTACTTGAAGATGTCCCTGCTGATTGCAGGGCAGTTGGACTAGATGACCTTTAGAGGTCCCTTCCAAGCCAAACTATTTTATGATTCTGTGATTTTATGACAAATTGATTCTTTACTTTCCATATGGCCTTATAGTCAGCATCTCATAATCAAGTCTCATTAAAGAAAAACTTTTAAATTACTTTCTCTGGTGTTCCACATTTTTATACAGTTACAAGTTTCTAATAGTAGACTTTCTAAATTAACAATTTAAGACTTCTTCAGTCTTACTGCTTTTTAAAACAAAGTAAACATTTAATCAAGTATAACTGTAAGATCTAGTTGAAGATGTCCTTGCTCATTGCAGGGGGGCTGGGCTAGATGACCTTTGAAACTCCCTTTCAACCCAAACTATCCCATGATTCTATGACTCTATGTTTCTATGCATCTATGAATTTTCTGTATATGAAATTCCTGTGTTTTAGGATCTTAATCTCTGGAGGGCAATCTAGCTTCCATGCCAATCAGGTGCTCACCAGAGATGCAAAAGCCATACATTCTACTTCTAGGCCTCAACTTCTAGGCCAAGCAGAACACAGGAGTCTCACTTTCTGGACAAAGCATTTCAATAGCGAGGCAAACAGAAAACTTTTTATCCTTTAGGAGCTGCTTTTTGGAAGGAACCTAGGTCTGTCAGTGTGTGTTTGGTATATTGCTAACGTGCCACCTGAACCATCAAAGGAAACATCAAATCTGAGATATCTGCAAACCTTCTCACAGGACCATGACCAATTTAGAGTACTGACAACTTTGAACTTACTGTGCTTCTGGGCATTCTGATCCAGCCACACACGCCTCATATACTAAGAACTTGAGATTACCTTGACTGCTCATTACTCTTGATATAGTTATTGCTTTTTTATTTCCAGTAGAAAGATAACAAACGCATATTTATTACAAAATGACAATGTCTTGCCTAAGCAGCAGTGTGATTTATTTTTGTTGTTCATGAATTGCCAGACTGATACGTAATTAAAATGTGCAGCTTGCTGTAAAGCAGGGTACCGTCATTCTAGATGAAAAACTATCAGTTGCTACCATTACCAGACAAGGAAATTTGTACCAAATACTTAAGTTAATCAAGAATTAAAATTAAAAAAACCAAAGTAAAACAAATAAAAAAACCCAAAGTAAATGCTTTTAGAATTATAAAATGGCATAGGGACTGGGTTTTTTTAAATCAATGAATCTACTGCTTAAACAAACGAACAAACAAAAATTTTAAAAAATTAGCCAACTAGAATATAGGGAAAAGTACAAGTTATCTTACTTCAAGGCTACCAATAAAATTATGTTAAAATACGGTACATTGATGGCAAGTAAATCAACTTGCTGGATGCCACTATACAGTAATACTGTGATTTTAAATTGCAACTGTAAAGTTTCATGCTGACATACACATTTATGTCTACATGCAAAATTGTAATTTGACTGAGCCATGTGCAAAACTGCATTGTTTATTTTGTGGAAATGTGGCAACAACGTATCAGTCAGTTGAAATTTGTTGGGCAGCCCACAGATTGTTACTTTATTCTCGGGTTTCTCTTTCTGTTTTAGAGCTTATCCTCTTTGTTATTCCTTCATTGCTCGTAAAGTTAGTTTTTCCTGAACCTTAGAAAGCCAATAATATAACTGTAATCTACATAAGTGTGTCTATCTAGTGAAGCAGCACATTTTCCAAAAGCTAATTAAACTACTTTTAAAATGCAATATTAAGATAGTATCAGGAAAAAGCCTCTGACAATGCCTGAGCACTGCACAAACAAGCACTACTTCATGATACTGCTTTTAAGTCTAGAGAACTGGAATTATCAAGGAATGACACACTTTACTTCCAGAAGCAAATTGGAATATGAGATACCTTGGCATTCACCTTGCTAATCACTGTTCATTTGTTCATTTTCTCAGGGGAAAAAAAAAAGGTAGATATTTACGTAAAGGATCCTGAAGTAAAGGTCATTGACTCTAAAGCTGGAACCACTAGAGTATGATGACAGTGAAAGACTGAGATAAAATGCAAACAGCAGTAAAACACCAAAATTAATAGGTAGCAAAAATCAAGTGTTTCTAGAGTGTGGAACAATTTATCTAAGTGAAAAGAGCAAGTGAGACAAACATATGTGAGCGATACATGTGTCTGTGGACCACAGAGACCAGTAAGCATTTGATCTGGAGTTGGAAACTTCCCAAGAAAAGCAGGGACTTCCAGTGACATTGTGTCCTGTGATTACTAATCATCCCAGACTACAGCAGCCTGCAGAAACCAACACCGATCCTTAACATGTATGGCAAAGACGAGAGCATCATGCAAATCAAATAAACTGATATTGTGACCTGCAACCATTATTATCTCAAGCCTCGAGCCCCACGTTGGGTGCCAAAAAAGACTGTCGTGGTTTAGCCCCAGCCGGCAACTAAGCACCATGCAGCTGCTCACTCACTCCCCCTCCCGCAGTGGGACGGGGGAGAGAATGAGAAAAAAAACCTCGTGGGTTGAGATAAACACAGTTTAATAGGACAGAAAGAGAGAAAGAAACAACAATAATAATACTAACAAAGGAATGTACAAGAAAAGTGATGCCCAATACAGTGACTGCTCACCGCCCGGCAATCGACAGCCCATCCCCGAGCAGCGATTTACGGCCCTCCGGCTAACTCCAGTTTATGTACTGGGCATGACATCGTATGGTAGGGAATATCTCTTTGGCCAGTCTGGGTCAGCTGTCTCGGTTGTGTCCCCTCCCAGCTCTCCATGCACCCACAGCCTTCTTGCTAGCACGCCAGCACGAGAAGTTGGACTGTCCTTGACTGCTTAGCAACAACCCAAAACATCAGCATATTATCAACAGTTTCTCATCCCAAATCCAAAACATAGTCTCACACTAGCTCCTGTGAAGAAAACCAGCTCTATCCTGGCTGAAACCAGGACAGCACCCATACGATTTTAATGTTAAGGATGTTTATGTTAATCATGAAATTCATTGTACCTATAGCCACACTGTGCCTAATTTTTTATGTCTACAAAATCTAAGACCAGCATCAATGGTATCTAAATAAATCATTCTTTCTCATATTAGCTAATGTAACCTATAGTTTGTGATATAGGTCAGCGGTTTTTTCAATAAGCCCCATAATTCTTCAAGTAATTAAATTAACCTTTAAAAACCTATGACTGACATGAGTCTTTGTAGACTGCATTTTAACTCAAGTAAATACTTGTGGATAAACGTAGTTTTCAAATGATCTAACATTGGGAAAACTGGTAGATTCCTAAATATGCCATTGTGCTTTGAGTCCAAGGGAAATCTGTGTTCATCTTACTTCATTAGTTCTTTTTCCTCAGGATTATTACAGAAAGAGAAAGATGGCAGGTGAATTTAAAGATTAATCCATTAGACTGTACATGCTTCCATTTCAAAGTTTGTTAATTTTCTTTCTCCTTTGTCAGTTTTAATTTGTCACTAAAACCAAAATGAAATAATTGTGCCAGTGTCTAAGTCCTGTTGCATAGTCAAGGTTTTAGCGCAGGTATAAAATTGGCTTTTGGATTCAACTGACACTTGTTAAATGATTACACAGTAATACAAGTTGAGACAAGACTCCCGACATGTCAAATTAAATCAAAATCAGATCAATCACAGTTTAGTATCTACGCACACTAGTAACATATCTTGTAAAATATCTATAAAGCTACGATTTGCAAAATATTACAATGAAATGTAATCAATGGCTTTGGAAACCAATGGCAAGGAATTATAAATAGTGAAATTATTTAGACTCAGACTTTGAAGTACCTTTTCCTTCTAATAAGTCACTACCTCCTTTAAAAAAGGACTTCACAAAGCACCTGTCTGTCACATTAATATTCTATGCAATCATTAGGCACCAACACTATCAAAGTTATTTTAACCTTTCAGAACTCTCTTTGGATAGTTTCCCACATTAGTCATAAAACCAGTACAAAGTCTACTTCCATGCAGCCTTTTACAGCTATTAAAACAAATTAGAACATTTAATTCACGCTCTGACATCCTTACAGAAGAGGGTGCAGGCACAGGCATTCTCAAGGCTTTTCTAGAGGGTCATCAGATTGAATTCCAAGGCTAGTACATACGCATAATGAAAATAACATCGTCCTTTCTGAAAACAGCTATGAAAACAAAAAGAACACATATTCATATGGGTATCTGAAAATAAATGGCAGGACTGTGATACCAAGTTCTATTGCTGTAGGTCACAGAATTATAGAATCACTAAGGTTGGAAAAGACCTTTAAGATCATCAAGTCCAACCATCAACCCAACACCACTATGCCAACTAAACCATGACCTGAAGTACCATGTCCACACATCTTTTGAACACCTCCAGTGATGGTGACTCCACCACTTCTCTGGGCAGCCTGTTCCAATGCTTGACAATCCTTTCAGTAAATAAATTTTTCCTAATATCCAAATTAAACCTCCCCTGGCGTAACTTGAGGCCATTTCCTCTTGTCCTATTGTTAGTTACTTGGAAGAAGAGACCAACACCCACCTCACCACAACCTCCTTTCAGGTAGTTGTAGAGAGTGATAAGGTCTCCCCTCAGCCTCCTCTTCTCCAGACTGAACAAGCCCAGTTCCGTCAGCCGCCCCTCCTAAGACTTGTTCTCCAGACCCCTCACCAGCTTCATTGCCCTTCTCTGGACATGCTCTGGCATCTCAATGTCCTTCTTGTAGAAGGGGCCCAAAACTGAACACAGTATTCGAGGTGCGGCCTCGACAGTGCCGAGTACAGGGGCACAATCACTTCCCTACTCCTGCTGGACACACTATTGCTGGTAGAAGCTAGGATGCTGTTGCTACCTGGGCGCACCGCTGGCTCATGTTCAGTGGGCTGTCAGCAAGCACCCCCAGACAACATCCACAGCCTCTCCCTCATCCACTAGGCGGGTCACCTGGTCATAGAAGGAGATCAGGTCGGTCAAGCAGGACCTGCCTTTCATGAACCCATGCTGGCTGGGCCTGATCCCTTGGTTGTCCTGCGCATGCCCTGTGAGTGCCCTCAAGATGAACGACTCCATAATCTTCCCCGGTACTCAGGTCAGGTTGACAGGCCTGTAGTTCCCCAGATCCTCCTTCTGGCCCTTCCTGTAGATGGGTGTCACATTGGCAAGCCTCCAGTCATCTGGGACATCCCCTGTTAACCAGGGAAATCTTACTGCTGAAAACAGAGACAGATTTTGAAATGCATTTAAACATGAAAAGAAGGACATTAAAACCTAGTAAGACCTTTTATTGGGATATTTAACCTTGACAGAAAACAGTGGTAATTAATTTTTTACTTTTTTTAGACACTTTAACAATGTTATCCCAAGCTCATAAATATGGAATAATCACATCGGCATTAATATGTTTACTTTTATGAGTATGAGTTACTCATAAAATTAAGAGCTGTTGAATTGTGACTTTGATTTCTAACATGTAACTTATTTTAAGATTAATTAAAGATCAATTAAGATTGTGATAAAATTCCCAGTGTCTTCAATTGAATCGAAAGCTGAGTCTACAATTGCAATGTTTGCTCTACAAGAGATATCAGGAATGTTCATGAATAAAATATTTGCCTTACTTCTGAGTTGTCCAAATTGTGTTAAATGTATTGCTCCTGCTAGGTTAGGCTCTCTGGGCCCCCTTCAATTCATGTATCTGTGTGTGCTATGTGAGAATGCTGTTTAGTGAGAAAATTCTGCCACACAGCATCACATTTCAGCATCTGATATACTACATGGTGGTTAAGCTGTTTTTTTCTATTTGCAAGTTGGTGCTTTACCACTGAATTCACCAGGAGCCAACACAAGTAAGGAAAAATAGGTGTCTAACTTCATCCTCAGATTTTCTTGCTGCTTTGGTGATAAAGGACCATTCTGTTGCTGAATACAGCAAAGGGAATTAATAATTCCTATCTATGAGATAGCACTTTATATAAAATATGTCAATATCAAACCCATTCAAAAAAGTAGGGAGACCAAGGCACAAAGACTTGAAGTGACTGGTTCCAAATTATTCAGGCAGTTCATAGGAAAAAAGCAAATAGCGGGACTCATACTATTGTAAAGCATCAGGTCAGCAGTTTAAAAAGGCAAGCCTTTGGTATTCTGAAGGCAATAAAAAATGTTGCCAGTTGTTTGAGAAGTTAAAATATGTGGTCGTTGCAGCATTTTGATACAGAGATTAAGAGATGCTCCTTTCAAGTAATGTGAACTCTGGTCCCTTCCCATCACATACACAACCAAAACCCCTAGATGTATCCATGGTACATGAGAAATTAAGCTGAATTTCAGATGAAATTCACAATTTGGTACTAGTCAATCATTTTTGCCATTAGAAACTCCAGATACAACAGAAGTAAAACTTTAAAGGTAAAATGTATTTTCAAGGGAAAAGACATTGATCTCTCTGATTTTCCTTTCAGGAAGATTTCCACATGCACAAAATACATAATATGATGCCATTTAATGATAATGGTCTGGTCTGAGTATTTTTTCCTCTGTAGTGTGTATTTTCTGCCAGTGCCTGGTAGGAGCGGATTTTTTTTTTCACTTGCTTTACTATATTCTTTGTCAGTGAATCTATGTTACATTTGCCTGCTACGGGTAGTAATAATAAATAGGTTAAACGATTACAATGAACTATAAAGATGATCAGAGTGACAACAGAACCCACAATGGTAATCATGTGTTCCTAGTTGTGTATTTTATTGTTAAGACCTATCAAATTAATTTTTGTAATCAACATACATTAGGTTAATCACATTGTATGGTTTTGTGGTTTGACAAAAGTTTTCTTTCTCCTTCATGTACATATTGTCTCTGCATTCCAGAGGCTATACAGTGTCCTAAACTCAGCTCACTACACCTTTGAGTCAAAGGCAAAATGAGATATTTAGGTGTATAGCAAATAAAAATTCTCAGTTAAGGGCTATTGTTCTGAAATAATATCTATATACATATATACTATGGGTATTTTGCTAGCGACACACTAAAACAAGAAGATTCCTCTCTATAAGGCTGTCCTACTTTAGAAGTGCATAGTAACAGTACCAAAGCACTTTCCATCTCAAAATAGACACAGCTCTCTCTCAAAAGGCATATATTAATTTCACAGGGATAAGGAAAAGAGACCATAGGTGTTTATATCACAGTTCTTTCATTTCCAGGAATTAAACTTCAAAGTTCCAGGACTTCCTTAATTAATTGTTGCAAGCAGTGAATATTTCCTACATCAGGGTTACCACAATGTCTTGACTTCATTTTTCTTCCTCTTGACTTCCATCTCGCTTTGAAACTTCCTCTAAGCAGTGGAGACCAGATGTGGCTTGTGTGTGGCAAGTCTTGCCTGCATGCACCAGCTGAGAAACCTCCTCTGTTGTAGTGAACTCAGCAGCTGAATTAAGTGATCTGCTTTGACCAACCCTAGAAGCACAAGGCAGCCTTAAAAGGATCTTTTGAGAGGAGCTTTTGTTTTAATCATCCTGATGAGCATAATGCACTCATATAGGACTTGCTGACATTCTTTGCATTATAGACCTTTACAAAAATCACACTACTTCTTTCTATTTAGGTAGCTTACAAATCATAATTTAAATTTGGTAAAGCAATCCAGTTTATTTCTAGTGTAAGAGAAATATGTCAAATTCAGAAGTTGTAAGAAAGAAAATAAATTAAATGCACATGTATGCATCCAAGGATGAAAAATCTAACTTGACACTCACTCAGCTGAAATATCTGAAGTAGCAGAAGTTTCAGTGGAGCAGCTGAGTCAAACTTTGAGGTAGGGTATCTGGTCTGTAAGAATCAGTGTTCCTGGGACAAGATATCTTCAAAGATATAGTTTTCAGAGACAATTAAAAGCCCCTTCACAAATAGCTGTTGTGGAAAAAAATAGCTCCAGCTGAATTGCAAAAGAGTTCCTTGCAGCTGCTGATGATATATGAGCAGATGTAAAGATATTCATTAGAACATCCACAGGCCTCCATTTAAGAAAAAATGAATAGCTTAATATGCTGAACACAGTATTGTAACAGTGATGCTTTTCCTAGCCAGACTGTATTAATAATGAAGGGCTTAGCTTTCTTCCACTATGCTTTTTAAAGAGGTTCTGTGGTTCCTTCTTCTCTGGACAGAAGCCCAGATTTTCTGAGGTTAATCAGTGAGAGACAGGCGCAATGTAGCCTTACACTATGTGGTTCAGAACTCTTCCTCTGCCTCCTAGAAGGCCTGTCTATTCTCTTTCATAACTACTGAAGTTCATGATGGAGTTCTATGAAGTTTGGTGAAATGACTTTTACTTTTTATTTACAGCAGTAGTAGATTCCTTCTTTACTTATAATTATGCCTGAGAATAACATCAGCAAAAAAAAGTCAGCAGTAACAAACAAAAACTATGTTGTATGCTAACTAAGCATGAAGAATCCTCCCTAATACTATGAATATAAACTCAATTATACTGCACGATAGCATAGTAACACTGGGGATCCCGATTAGGTGCCTCTTAAGAGGGAACACAACCTTAAGAGGCTGCAAAGTCAGCACTCTGCTCCAAAGCAGCACGCTGAGTGCCTGACTTCTGTGTCGGGTCAGAGCACGGATGACAGTCCTCTCCCTCTTTGTAGAACCTTCAATTATATTCTCTAGGAGGCACTGGGTTCACATGTGAGAATCCACCATTAGTATGACAGACATGATGACATTCTTCTAATTCAACATCCTTCCACAATAATCAACTGCAACTTTTTAAATTAAGATCCTGATCCACATATTTTATCCCAATTTGCTTTTATTGTATATTGGGCATACTAAAGGTTATTATTCATTAAGTAATTTTCTTTTGATCTTCTGTGGCAATTTGGTGAATATTCAACCCAAGAAATTAATCCTATGCTGATCACACTTAAACTTTCTTCTGTGTTATCAGTCCTTGTAGTAATCTTCCTTTAGTTATAGGTATAACTGTTGTGTATGTATAATAGATAATGAAATATTTATAAGCATATGTAATTATATATAGTAGGCTATTACAGATAGAGTTGAGATATATAAAACTCAGTCTGGAAAAAAAAAACAACAAACTCAAGGGAAAAAAAAACAATAAACTCAAGAATATTTTAGTGTTACCAGTCTCCAGTTTCTGATTTAGTGATCAAATAGACCCTCTCTAAAAGGGTCTTTTAAAATATATCTGTAAGAATGGCGAGGAATGGAACAGAGTAAGGAAAGGTGTTTCATTTTTATTTTATTTTTGTTCAATTATTATTCAAATAAATGCTCTTTAAGTTCAGCCCAGTTTGGGCTCTGCAGCAGGGTTTATGATACTCTGACAATGCTGGCTTCAATCAGGGTTTCTGTCTCTCCTTTCTTTCTTACAGAGCTGGGAAGCTGATTTTCAGCTAGAACTGTGGTTCCTGGGACTTCAGTCCTTGGTTCAACATGTCAGCGTGACAGGGGCTGGTGTGTTCAGCTGAGCCTCCTGTCAGAGCCTGAGAGGATCCATATGAAATATTTTGCAATTGATGATGAACTGTCATTTTGTTACAAATAGCTATTTAATCCTAAAAATATCCTATTGCTTCTATTTAGAAAAGATGAAACAAAACTAAAGCATATTAAAACATTCTGTGACTTCCTTTATTCAGAATTAAAGTAGCCTTTCTTCGCTAGCTCAAGGAGGATTAAGATAAAGTGACCCAAGACCACTCTGCATCTGAATGAAAGTATCCATACAAAGCTTTAATGCTCTGTAGCAAGTGTGCAATGGTTAATTTCTTTTAAGTTCTCCTGAATGTCCTGTGCCTTTTTGATGTTAATGGGCTTGTTCCCACATTATGAACTTCTTAATAAACTGTCATGATTTACCAAGGTACTTAAATATGTGCTTAATTTAAAGCATGTAAGTGACTCCATTCATTACAATGACACTTCACTTGCCCTTTAAGTTAAACATATGCTTGCTGAATTGTAGCCTGAAAGTGAGTCTGTTCACAAAGGATGTCTTTGGGACATTGTAGTTCCCAGTCCTGCAAGGTGTTGATTGCTCTGCGCTCCTAACCATCACAAGCACAATAGCAGATTCTCAAAATTCTCAAAAAAAGTTCTCAGCACCTTGCAGGAACAAATCTACCCTCTATCAGCCAGCAAAATCAAGGCCTGATTTACATGTGTCTGCCTGCCTTTGCAGTTTGAGGCAATTTTGTGCTCACAAATCATTGACCTGAATTCATGTGCCTAAAGTGAATGTGAGCACAAATATTAGCTGTTATCTAATCACCCAAAGAATATTTGCACCTGTTATGAATTATGCATGCAGAAATTCAAGCTCAATTATTTGTATATGCAAAGTTGAATACACAAAAAGACCATTTCTTAAAATCTAGGACAAGATGTCAAACTCACTATATTTTATACAACAAGTACTGACTTATCAGAATATTGAATATTTTATGTCTGGGTAAGAGCATATGCTTAAAAGTGGTAAAATATGTATTAATACAAGATTCCTCACATAAGAACAGGATAATGTTTCTTGCCTGGATTCTGAACATTTTGAATGAATTTGGTAAACTTACTCAAAGAAGACAATAGACTGTTATTAGAAAGGATTAATATTTGTATTTGTGTATGCAAATTACTGTGTTTAAAAATAAGATCTTTAAAATATCAGTTAAATCTAGGCATAAGGAAAAGAGTCAGAAATAATTAAGAAAGTAAAATGGTGAAAAGAAGCAGAAAAGGTCCCTGAACTAAGGTAGCAAAAATTTCCAAAAGTAAGAACATTTACTAAGATGAGCTGTTGTCTCCTTTCTTGTTTTTGTTGGTCTACCTGCTACTGTAAATGGACATTTTTAACAGTATGAGACTAGGAAACATTTTTTTCCTTCATTTCTTTGGTAAGGATGACTGCTAAGGAGGTAAGTCAGAATAATGCCTATTACCAGATAAGACAAGAGAAAAGAATTAGCTACGACCTCACGTTTTGACAGTTGACAAGGAGAGATGAAAAGGGAAAAAGAACTGAACAAGTAGGAGAGGTGGAGAGGCTTACCAGAAATCCTACACAGCCCCTCCAAAAGAAAGTTATGCTAAGAACAAAAAAAAATTTGCAAACAGGGATTCCACATTTCTTGAGCTGTGTAGTTGAATCTCTGATGTCCTGCCTTTGCATCTTGTTCAGCTCTCTGTTACAAGTTTTCAGTAAGAGCCTTGTAGTCTAAATGACGTGATATAATTTTAGTAGTGAGAACGAGTCCGGCCATTCAGTTTCTGTTAATGACTAAGAACAGTCTCAAGATAACAACTCACTTTATATTCAGTCTGAAAATAGGGTTTTGACTTCAGACATGTGAGAGGCATAACTGAGGAAACATGACCCAGATTCACATCTTTCTGTGCTATGAATTTTGTTTTCCTTGATGCACAGTGAACAACCTAAGCTGTTCTAAATGAGGTATTTACAGTGACGCAAAAAACACAGTAGAAAACATTCCAATAACAATACTTTTCATTCTTTGCAAACAAATGACCATCAGAAAAAATAGTCATTATTTTATATTTTGAAGCAGCATATCCTTTAAAACTAAAATATGAAAATGAATTTATTTTCTGCATATCCTCCCAAATTGTTGTCCATTTACTGTAGGGATACTTAAAGTACTTCAAGTCTAAACAGGAGAGGAAGAATTTAGTCTGTGCTATTTTAAGTTCAGAGAAATCTTTAGGCAAAGCAAAACACCCTAGTAATCACCATAGATGAAACAGAAGTGCTTCAAAGAAGTAAATTTGCAATTTTCAGTCTCTTTTTCATTTAAGAAAATGTCCTGAAAGTCCTTGAATTTTGCCAGTCTTGCATCAGCTAGCTGCCTGCAGCATTCCCCTGGGCCTGCTTTTCAGACGTTCTCAGGTTGGGATCTATAGTAACACTGCTTCATATCACAAGCACAAACAGCTTTTCTTGCATATTTATCTCATTGCTATCTTGGAAACTGTATGCGTAGCACAATAGCTTTTCAAATATTAATGGAATATTCAGTTGTTATGTTATCTCGCTTGCAGCACTCCCTCAAAAAGCAGTACAAACATTTTCAACCTTTGCTTAATGTCATATATACCTGTTTCTTACTTTCCATTTGTATTGGGTTTGCATGGCAAGGTTTTTGTAGCAGGGGGGCTGCAGGGGTGGCTTCTGTGAGAAGCTGCTAGAAGCTTCCCCTGTGTCCAATAGAGCTAATACCAGCCAGCTCCAAGGTAGACCCACTGCTGGCCAAGGCCAAGTCCATCAGCGATGGCGGTAGCACCTGTGGGATAACATAGTTAAGAAGGGGTGGGGGGGAGAAATGACAGAGCAACTGCAGCTGGAGGAGTGAGAATATGTGAGAGGAACAACTCTGCAGACACCAAGATGAAGGAGGGGGAGGATGTGCTCCAGGCACCAGAGCAGAGATTCCCCTGCAGCCTGTGGTGAAGACCATGGTGAGGCAGGCTGTCCCTCTGCAGCCCATGGACCTCCACGCTGGAGCAGATCTCCACCTGCAGCCTGGGGAGGACCCCACACCAGAGCAGGTGGATGCCCAAAGGAGGCTGTGACCCTGTGGGAGGCCTGCGCTGGAGCAAGCTCCTGGCAGACCTGTGGATCCATGAAGAGAGGAGCCCACACTGGAGTAGGTTTTCTAGCAGGACTTGTGACCCCGTGGTAGACCCACGCTGGAGCAGTCTGTTCCTGCAGGACAGCACCCCATGGAAAGGATCCAGGCTGGAGTAGTTCATGAAGAACCTGTGGGAAGGGCTCACGTTGGAGAAGTTCATGGAGGATTGTCTCCCGTGGGAGGGACCCCATGCTGGAGCAGGGCAAGAGCGTGAGGAGTCCTCCCCCGAAGACAAAGGAGCAGCAGAAACAACATGTGATGAACTGACCACAATCCTCGTTCACTGTCCCCCCTGCGCTGCTCTAAGGGGGAAGTGGTAGAGAAATCAGGAGCAACGTTGAGCCCAGGAAGAAGGGAGGCATGGGCGGGGAGGTGTTTTAAGATTTGGGGTTTAGTTCTCATTACTCTGCTCTGGTGTGATTGGCATTAAAGTAAATTAATTTTCCCAAGTAAAATCTGTTTCGCCTGTGATGGCAATTGGAGAATGATCTCTCCCTGTCCTTATCTTGACCTATGAGCCTTTTGTTTTATTTTCTCTCCCCTGTCCAGCTGAGACAGGGAGTGATAGAGTGGCTTTGGTGGGCAGTTGGCACATAGCCAAGGTCAACCTGCCACAGCATTGCACATACTCAAAGTTGAAATAACAGCTGAATTAAAAATAACTGACCAGGAAATAAGTTCTTAAATCCTCTAAAAGATGTAGGCCAAATTTTCAAAAGCAATTGACTCTCTATTTCTGAATATATTATTATGACCAGATGCAGATTTACCAGGATGGACTCAATCAGAAATTCATCTCCCAAATCACATGGCTGACACATAGAATCATAGAATGGTTTGGGTTGGAAGGGACCTTAAAGTTCATCTAGTTCCAAACCCTCTGCCACGTGCAGGGACACATCACATGTTTCTACACAGTACAACATGATTTCATGATTATGCAGCCTTTTCCTCCACATCCATTTGTTTTAGAGATACGTCCATTATTGAACATGGTTATAGGTGCATAGCATAGGATCCAGTACCTGGTGAAGACACTTTTGTTAGTTTCCATGTCAACCAAGAGTTCAATTAAGATGCACAAACACAGGTATCTATCGCCATTTGAGACAGTAGGATAGCCTGCTGTCCCTGCTGATGAATAGCTGATGCTCTTGAAGACCATACGCATGGGTGTGAGTCCCCAGAATACTGTGTCTATCTCCTCTATGAAGAAATTAATATCCCAGGACAGCTGAAATGGCATGTGCTGCCTATGTCTGGACACTGAATCAAGCTCTTCGTGCCTAATCTCCCCTTATAATCAATGTATGTCTGGTCAATACAGTAAAAAGAACATGAAAACTATTCACTTCACCCTACAGTAGATACACATTTGTTGTTCAGCTGATTATCTCTGTAGACTCTGTTGATGTATCAAATGTAATTTGAGTTTAGACACATGGCTCACATGAAGATACTGACAATGAGGTACAGAATTTAAGTGTTTTATTTCATAAGATAACCCCCAACCTCTCAATTTCCATAAACAAGGCCACACTCTTGCTGTGAGCTGGAGTTCTATGTCCTCATGTATAAAGTATGCAGGTATTTAAAATGGGATTCATGCCTATTGAAGAGGATAATCTACAAATGCATGCATACTTTGATGCCAAGATTTTACCAATGCATTTAATTTTAGCATGCATTTCTAAGTCTGTCTTTCTGCTTACTCCAAACTGCCACAGTTTTGGACACAGTTCAGGGCTAAGCTTGATATATTAAATGTTAAAATATACAAAGTCTTGAGAGACTAGGCTCCTTGCTACAAGAGGATAGCTCTCATTATTGGGCAGCAGATTATGAAACCTGTGCTTTCACAAAACACACTGTGACAAGCCAGATAGATCACTGCCTTGGAAAGGAAAGAGCTATAAATTAGAACCTTCTTTGAATGTTGAGGCCGTTTCCCTGATCATTATCATAAATGGGATGAATCTCTCTCTGCGAGTAGCTATTCTTATGGAAGCAGTCTAGGTGACTGGATTACTGAAGTTTTAGTTATCTGAGTCTGGGAGAGTGTGGTGGGCTGCCCCAGCTGGCAGCCAAGCACCCACACAGCTGCTCACTCACTCCCCCCTGACCCGGCAAGGAGGGTGGGGAAGAACAAGAGTGAGAAAACCCGTAAGTCGAAATGAAAGCAGGGAAATCATGCAGCAATTATGGTCACAAAGAAAGCAGACTCAACTGTGCTTGAATCTGGGGAATTTAACAATTTAAAACATTTAATTGCTGATTTGGGTATTGTGAAACAAATAAGACAAACATTTAAATACTTAGAGAAAACACCTTTCCTCCCCCTTTCCCCAGCTCACCTTCACTGCAGGCCTCTCCGCCCACCTTCTTATTGTTGCAGGTTACAGACCCTTTGGTGAGGCAACATGTAGGCCAGTGCGTTGTGGTCAGGGCATAGCGGTGTCTCCTGCCACTCCTTGTTCCTTATTCTGCCACTGCTCCTTCTTTTATGCTCATTTCTTCCTCTCTGGTGTCTCTGGTGTGAGTCCTCCATGGTCTGCAGCCCCCCTGTGGCCATTGCCAGCTCCACCACAGAGCATCTCGTATGCTCTCACATCACTGATCCTTTTTCTTTCAGCGTTTTACTGTCCTTTCTTAAATATGTTTTCCCAGGGCCACCTCCTGCTCAGTTGAGGGGCTCAGCTCTGCCCTGCGCTGAGTCCGTTGGTGCTGGCTGGAACTGACTGGAACCAGCTGCGTCCAGCCCCAGCTTCCTCACAGAGGCCGCTCTGCAGCCCTCCGCTGCCAGTGCCTGTGCTTTATATCCAAAACAGCAAGATGTATCCCCTCTAAAACAACTTGTCATCCATTTGCAGAGGTGAATCTGCAATAAGTTGCCCTTCGGAGGGTGAAAGGATAAGTGGCACTTAGTTCCCTGGAGCCTTTGTCCCTCTGAGGCGGCGTGCGGTGCAAGGCTGTTCGTGTGCCTCCTGGGGAGGGGCCAGTCCAGACCGTGGACTTCAATGGTGGCAGCCAAAGCTGTCTGGCAAATCTTGGGACTAAACACACTGTGAGCCTCTAACCCAATATCCACAAATGTTTCTTGCATTTTTTCTCTGATGTTCAACTTCTCCACTGGCCTTCTTTATATGACTGGCTTAAATTTTAAAATAAAGACACTGTTTAACAAGACTCCCCTGACGTGGCCGCAGAGCTTTTACTGAGAAGATGGGAGTGAGAGTTCCCGCTGTGTCGCCTTGTCTGTCTTGGTGGTAATTGTTTCAAAGGATTTCAACAAACTAGTCAGGTGTGATCTTGATCCTTTCCTGAACCACATTGACAATCCATAATCAGACTGTTTTTCTCATGCATCTCTTCCACTTTGATCTCAGGGTTTTAAAAACTCTCCAAGTTGATGTTAAACTACATACTTCATAGCTTCTTTATGTCTGTCTCTGTATATCTGCGAGCCAGTTTAGGACCAGTAACATATTCATCTGGAACTGTTGTGCTGAAACATTATCTCCTAAGTATGGTCCATGCTCAAATATTTCCCTTTGTGTTGCTTTACCTTGAATTCTGGCGTTTTGGTCGTCTTCTGCAGGTAGGCATATACTCTGGAGCTACACAGCTGCATTGATTGATCAGAAGCAGGTATTGGAAAATTATAAGCAAGCCCAACAGATGTTAACAGATGTGAATTTCAGGTAAATACAGAAAGGAAAGTTACAGCATACAACCTTTCCCAATGCTTGCTGCATTCCTTAGAGGAGTGACAAGAGGATCCCCACACACTGCTGCTACTGCCTCACAGTTAATATAGCAGAACAGCACTGTGGATGCTTTCTTCTGTTTCACTGACAGCTTGGCAAAAACACGAGAGGCAATTGGCTGTCATCAGTCATCTATGAAATTTCTGCTATTAGAAATTACATAGAGTGGATAGACGGATCCATCTACCAACTTTCCCTGCAATTTGCCCTGACACCTACCTGATGAACAAAAGAAATTTTGTGTGCTAAATATATACGAGAATGGTTTGAATACCTTGAGTTAGTTTAAAATTCATAAATATACCAATAACATTTTAAATTTTGTGAGGCAAAAAATTAGAGTGAACTCCAGTAGGTGGAAGGCTGGCAGACATAAGGGTACTGGAACCATGATTGCAAATACAATGTCAAAAGTCAACATTTAAAATTCAAGGTTTTAAAAAATATTTTTAAAAATAATACATCAGCAATTATAAGTTGGGGTTACTGCTTGCATTTTTGTTTGTTTGTTTTATGGGAACATACATTAGTTTAATGAAATGTATATGAAATTGTGGAAAACATTCTTACCACTAGAGGAAAATAGAGCACAATGTTTCAAGCTATAAAAGTGTAAGTGCAGAATTATGCAGCAGTAACTGTTTATTTGATTCTTTGCATTGTAAGATTTATTAGGTTGCTCACCATGCACATGTAACTACAGTTTAAATTTATAAGGCTACTTTGCTTAACCATGCATATACTAAAAGGTATAGGTATATTCTGTTCTCATGCACATATGTAATTGTGATTACTCAGTTTAACAAGCAAGAAGTGAATCAACAGTGTCACTAGGTTTGTTTTAGGCTGTCACATTCTTCCATTGTTGCTTTCAGAGTCCAATGGTTTCTGATCTAAGAGGGCAAGAACTTAGACATTGTGAGCAGTGAAGCAAAAATTGCTTTTTGTCATTAAAACAAACCATCCTTAAAAATAATGATTTGCTTTTAATGGATTTTTTTTCTTTACACAGGTGTTCACATGCATCAAGCTACCTTTAATTTGGGTCTTTTAGGATTTTGCAGGAGCACAACAAATATATACAGCTGTTAACAAAGCGCAGAGCATCCGTGTGTTTACTGATTCTCCACTAGAGCTTGTACAAAGGGAAGGAATTGTCAATTTCTCTTTGATAATAGCTAAACTTGTTACACTTTTAATTTCACTGTAGTGGAATAATAACTACTCCATTTCTTCTGCAATCTCAAAGTTGTGACTTGGATTACATAGTCTTCTCTTTACCTTTAGGAATTCAGTACAGTTGTAAATATTTTCTGAATTTGTGCAGCCATACTGTTTTCTGTTGAAAAAGTGATATTTCAGTTCTCCCTTAGAACTGTTAAAATATTTATAAAATGACAGAAAAACATCCCTTTAAAAAAAATTAATCTAGCTTCTCACTTGCTTTCAGAATGTAAAAGTCAGCCATAACTACTGGTATTTATTGTTTAAGAACCCTAAGTCATAGCAAAATAGAAAAAAGAGATGTTGTATTTTGGTAACAATATTTACTACTTCTTTTCTGTAGCTGCAGACATGTAATTTATTTGTGCAAATATGACAATAGCACAGAAATTATAGATGGATAATGGCTCTGTCCTGTTGGAAATTCTGATCTTCATGATACGTTTTGGTGGTTAATAGATAGGTGTGTTACCAGCACTTGGTGGGCCCAACTGAAAAACAGTTCAGAATAACAGAAGTCAGCAAGAGAGGAATGTGCGTATAAGAATGTGCATGAGTGGGTTGCCCAAATTGTCTGAGTGGGCAATTCCCCAAAATTGATCTTGTTAAAGAGGAAGACAACCATCAGTCTTATCAAACAGTAACTGGAGAATTACAGAATCACAGAATCATTAAGGTTGGAAAAGACCTTTAAGATTATCAAGTCCAACTGTTAACCCAGCACCACCATGACCACTAAACCATGTCCCGAAGTGCCACGTCCACATGTTTTTTGAACATTTCCAGTGATGGTGACTCCACCACCTCCCTGGGCAGCCTGTTCCAATGTTTGACCGCTCTCTTGGTAAAGAAATTTTTCCTAATATCTAATCTAAACCTCCCCTGGTGCAATTTGAGGCCATTTGCTCTCATCCTAGTTAGTTGGGAGAAGAGACCAAACACCCACATCACCACAACCCCCTTTCAGGTAGTTGTAGAGAGCGATAAGGTCTCCCCTCAGCCTCCTCTTCTCCAGACTAAACAACCCCAGTTCCTTCAGCTGCTCCTCATAAGACTTGTGCTCCACACCCCTCACCAGCTTCGTCACCCGTCTTTGGTGACACACTCGAGCTCCTCAACATCCTTCTTGTAGTGAGGGGCCCAAAAGTGAACACAGTATTCGAGGTGTGGCCTCACCAGTGCTGTA
>NW_010525363.1:46999-67017 GCF_000687285.1 Phaethon lepturus | reverse complement strand
TCACCTGGTCATAGAAGGAGATCAGGTTGGTCAAGCAGGACCTGCCTTTCATGAACCTGTGCTGGCTGGGCCTGATCCCTTGGTTGTCCTTCATATACCCTGTGAGCACTCTCAAGACAAACTGCTCCATGACCTTTCCTGGCACAGAGGTCAGGCTAACAGTCCTGTAGTTCCCGGGATCCTCCTTCCCGCCTTTCTTGTAGATGGGTGTCACATTGGCAAGCCTCCGGTCATCTGGGACCTCCCCTGCTAACCAGGACTGCTGATAAATGATGGAGAGTGGCTTGGCAAGCTCCTCCACCAGCTCTCTCAGTACTCTTAGTTGGATAATTAAAAGACCTCTGGGGAAAAAAGTCATCTGAAGAGATATACAAGCGAAACAAAGATTTGTAGTGGACAGGAAAAGAAGGGAGCAGGGCAGCAATGGTGCTGGTGTGACCCTGACAGATATGACCCCATGGTACCAGTGGCTCTGCTTGGGCCTGGCAGCACAGGAACCCCATGGGCCACTGCCTCTGCCCTCACCCACTACCTCCAGCTTGCCCACAGTCATCACAGGGGCATTTGGAGACTTGCACCCTGGGGGTGTGGGGTCACCCACCTCTGGAAAGATGGGGGCCATCTAACGCACTCACATCTCCCAGACCAGGGGATGTGGGCAGGTTGTCCCACATACCCAGATGAGGGGGGTGTCCACCACCCATGGCCTCTGAAGAGGTGCATGTGCATGTATCACTGTGTAATGGATAAAGAGGGATTAAGATTTATTGGGATTATAGAAGGTATTTAGAAAATGCTTTGTTGCTTACTAAAATTTGCAATAGTATTGTGGTTTATCTGTTGTGTTGGTATTATTGATCCTGAATATATAGTTCACTGATTCTTAATTATTTACACCTCGTAATAAATGAGTAAAACCACTTCAATCATGATTTGGTTTAAACTACATGAACTGAGCAAGTTTTCCATGGAACAGGGGCTTGATTTACTAATGAATGTCCTCTAAACTGTGACTGAAGAATTTGGAAACATGAATGCTTATCCAGCTGCACCCACCACTTTTCTTGCCACTATGGCAGCTAATATCAGAGCAGTCTTCATTTGCACTGCATTTTAACTGTAGTTACATGAAGTGAAACATATTTTGCTGGCAGTTCTGCTCTTCTCAGTTGAACAGTCTGGGATAGGACAGAGGGATGAAAAGACCACATATTTTTGTTTGTTTTGGGTGTTTTTGGGGTGTTATTTTTTTGTTTGTTTGTTTGCATTTCTGTGTACTTTTATTTGCGTTTAATTATGTAGGGCTTTTGGGTTTTTTTTGTTCAGGGTTTTTTTTGTTTGGTTGAGGTTGTGGGTTTTTTACAGCCACAGGGTGAGCCTTGGGAGAAGCTCTCAACTCATGCTTTTTTCCTTGCCTCTGCATTGTATTCTTCTCTCATTGATTTGCTGATTGCAGACAAGCTGATAAATTATGTTTGGCACAGAGACATGATCTTCTACAAGTTAAAGACGCTTTGCTTTTCAGTCTGTGAGCTATAGCTGAATAAAAATACCTCTGATTGGTTTTGACATTATTTCCAGCATATTTGATCACTTTAACAGGCTTGAAAGTCCAAAAATGTTAATCACGTTTGGCTGTTTGCACTGAAGAGTCATAATTAACTGCAAATCACTCCACTGTATGTTGAGGTTTACAAAAACTTGTGCATGCCTTAACTTGACAAGTTCTTTTTAAGCTAGAGGAAGATCATGGTCACCAGTCATAATTTGTGGTCTGATTCTAAGCCAGAATCAAAAGTTGTTCAATGAATTCTGAAAGAAATATAAGAAAATATTCCTATTTCCTGAGAGCTTTAGTTGAGTCTTTTGATAAATTCCTTTGAAAAACTCTGAGGTTGAGGTTTCTACTGGATGAAAATATGTTTAACAGGCTTAAAACCTTGCCAGTCCTCTGTAAATAATTTACCTAATTTACACTAAATGTGTAGTTGGAATATGTATTTTGCCCTCTACCTACAATACTACCAAACTGATCTTTTATATCAGAAAATACCATCTGGAAGGTCAGGCCTGAAATCTGATATTTAAAATTATCTTATTCCTTCTACACAGTTTGCATCCCTATTATGTTTAGCTTTTGCAAATGTATGCTTACTGGTAGAATGTCCTATGAAAGTTTTACAGCAGACTATTATCTGTTATCATGCTTCTTTAGCTTCTACATCTGTCTTTCCTCCCTCTGTTATTAATTCTTTGAAAAATACTCAACCCTTTCATGTTAAAGAAACAAGTGGCATCATTTTTTATGTCTACTATTTTATATCATCTTAAATATAATTCTCATCTTGATTTTCATATATCACAAGTTCTATCCACATATACTGGTTCCACTACAATCTATGTGATAATTTTTCAGAATTCATTATTTTATAATTTTCAGTGCATTGACTACTTGGGATGAAAAATTGCCCTTGTTATAGTATTAAATTGAAATTACAGAAGTTACTTCCTCAGAGATGGTTAATATGCCATCCTTATTTTGAATGGCAAACTGCCCAATAGTGGTGTATTGATATATAATTTAACTATTATACGTATTTGAGTAACTGAATTTTTCAATGATGACATTAAAATATATCAAACAGTCCCAAAATTATAGTCAGCTTTTCAAACCAGGGGATCAGATCTTTAGTCTGGGGTGCACAAATCCAGATAACTATCTGATACAAGCGCATAATGGAAACAACAGTTTCCTTCCTTAGGATAGACTACATCTAGGGTTTTTTTGAGCCTTGTGATTGTTCTGACAAAAATCTCAGGCAAGTGACAGAAAGGTCAGTATCAGGTGCTTCAAAACCAGAAAAAAATTCTATTACTACTTGACTCTTCTGGCATAGTAATTGGAATGTATTTTACTGGAACCTGATGGATTTTCT
This sequence comes from Phaethon lepturus, assembly GCF_000687285.1. NCBI lineage: Eukaryota > Metazoa > Chordata > Aves > Phaethontiformes > Phaethontidae > Phaethon > Phaethon lepturus. The sequence continues at coordinate 64,081 of NW_010525363.1, read as the reverse complement.
TAATTCTGACTCTTAACACAAGGGACATTTATTACCACTGTACTCTATCCTATCTACTCTAGCTGTGCATATTCATGCTTTTCTTTTTTATTAATCCTATTAATCTCAGGATTAGACAATATTTCATAGCAATTACTTACATATGCTAATTATGTATTCTGTACATTAGCTCTCCAGGTTTAACATTGCTTCCTAATTAAATTGATTGGCTTATCTTTTTCTAAAAAAAAGAATAACTCTCTTCTAATATACTTCCTGTAAAGTGTTCTTTATTTGTAGATATATACTTTTCCACTTGTTATTGATCTTATCCTTAAATGTTCCTAATCCTTAGAATACCTCCCTCCACTGAAGTTCTTCCATATGTCTAATCCTTCAGGACCTGATTCAGATCCCACAGAAGAAATAATACTCATGGAAAGTCAGATATTCTATTGGTTTTTTTTAACAGAAGAGTGACCATACAAAAGAGCTTCAAGGTATACTTTCTAACCAGAGGATTTTTAACATATTCTTATCAAATTTTCTTCCACAGGTATTCTAATACTACAGAATCACAGAAGGGTTGAAGTTGGATGGCAACTCTGGAGATCATCTATTCCAGCCCACTGCTCAAAGCTGGGTCAGCTAGAGCAGGCTGCTTATGGCTGTGTCCAGCTGAGTTTCAAATATCCCTATGAATGGAGACTGCACAGCCTCTCTCAGTTACTACAGCAACCATAGTAGTGATGACATACACTTTTTAAGAAAGGGAAGAAAATAATTCAAATCTTTCTGAAAGCCAGTTTTGCCATAAAACAAAGTAAGGTCAAAGAACCTGTACAGGAGATACAGTTTTTAGGAATAAAATGGCAAGATGGACATCATCAGATCCCGTGGATGTGATCAACAAAATAACAGCTATGTCTCCACCAACTAGCAAAAAGGAAATACAAGTTTTCTTAGGCATTGTGGGTTTTTGGAGAATGTATATTCCAAATTACAGTCTGATAGTAAGCCCTCTCTACCAAGTGAGTTGGAAGAATAATGATTTCAAATGGAGCCCTGACAAGCCTTTGAACAAATTAAACAAGAAATAGTTCATGCAGTAACCCTTGGGCCAGTCCAGGCAGGACAAGATGTTGCTCTATACTGCAGCCAGAGAGAATGGCCCTACCTGGAGTCTTTGGCAGAAAGCACCAGGGGAGACTCGAGATCAACCTCTAGGGTTTTGGAGTCAGGGGTATAGAGGATCCATGGCCTGCTATACATCAATTAAAAAGAGATATTGGCAGCATATATCAGGCTGCTTTGGAATTGATTGCTACTGAAGCACAGCTCCTCCTGGCACCCCAACTGCCAGAGCTGGGCTGGATGTTCAAAGGGAGGGTCCCCTCTACACATCATGCAACTGATGCTATGCGGAGTAAGTGGGTCACACTGATTGCACAGCATACTCGAATAGGAAACCCAAATCACCCAGGAATCTTGGAACTGATCATGGACTGGCCAGGAGGCAAAGATTTGGGAATATTACCAGAAGAGGAGGTGACGCGTGCTGAAGGGACCTCACTGTGTAATAAACTACCAGAATGAAAAGCAATATGCCCTGTTCACTGATGGGTCCTGTTGTATTGTAGGAAAATATTGAAGGTGGAAAGCCGCTGGATGAAGCATGGACAAGTCGCAGAAGATGCTGAAGGACAAGGTGAATTGAGTCAGTTTGCAGAGGTGAAAGCTATCCAGATGGCTTCAGATATTGCTGAACGAGAAAAACGGCCAGTACTTTACTGACTCATGTCAGTAAAGATGGCAAATGCTCTGTGGGGGTGGCTACAGCAATGGAAGCAGAGCAACTGGCAGCACAGGGATAAAACCATCTGGGCTGCTGAATTATGGCAAGATATTGCTGCCTGACTAGAGAAACTGGTTGTAAAAGTATGCCATGTAGATGCCCACGTACCCAAGAGTCAGGCCACTGAAGAACATCAAAACAACCAGCAGGTGGATCTGGACTGGCAACATAAGGGTGAATTATATATAGCTCAGTGGGCCAATGACACCTCAGGTCATCAAGGAAGAGATGCAACGTATCGATGGGTTTGTGATCGAGGGCTGGACTTGACCATGGACGCTATTGCATGGGTTATCCATGAATGTGAAACGTGCTGCAGTCAAGCAAGCCAAGTAGTTAAAACCTCTTTGGTATGGAGGACAATGGCTGAAATATAAATATGGGGATGTCTGGCAGATTGACTATTCAGATTGCACTCCCACAAACCCACCAAGGAAAGCACCGTGTGCTTGCAATGGTCAAAGTAACCACCAGATGGCTGGAAACATGTCCCATGCCCCATGTCACCACCCAGAACACTATCCTGGGCCTTGAAAAGCAAGTCTTATGGAGACATGGCACACCAGAAAGAACTGAGTCAGACAATGAGACTTATTTCTGAAACAACCTGATAGACACCTGGGCCAAAGAGCATGGCACTGAGTGAGTATATCACATCCCCTATCATGCACCAGCTTCCAGAAAAATTGAATGATACAATGGACTGCTAAAGACTCCACTGATAGCAATAGGTGCTGGGACATTCAAACATTGGTTTAAGCATTTAGCAAAAGCCACCTGGTTAGTCAACTCCAGAGGATCTGTCAATCGAGCTGGCCCTGCCCTATCTGGACTCTTACATGCCGTACAAGGGGGTAAAGTCCCTGTGGTGCCCATGAAAAACATTCTGGGGAAGACAGTCTAGGTTACTCCTGTCTTGGGCAAGGGCAAACCCTTTGGGATTGCTTTTGCTCAAGGACCTCTGGGAGCACTTTGTGGGTAGTGGTGGAAGGATGTGGAATTCTGATGTGTACCTCAAGGAGATTTGAACTGTATGAAGTTAATTGCAACACAATACTGTATGTCATCACTACTATGGTTGCTATATACCATATCAATGGTATTACAGTAAGAATCACCCAGTTTAATAAGTAATGAACATTAATGAAACAAAACAAAGTGCAGCTGTGATAGAACCAGAACTGGCTTCATCAACTTGCGCTCAGCAACATCCTCGAGACCAGCACCTTCAACCTGCAGATTGCGGGCATGGGCCGCACCAGGTATACTGGCTACAAGCTCCAGATGTAGCATGCAAATATCCATCATCGCACACCATCTCCCCTGCCCTGACAGGCTGTTATGACAGATGGATCCCAAAGTCATGGACCCAATGAACTCAATGGACATTTTAGAGGGACGGCCCATAGGCTTAAGGAATAATATCTATGTGTATATACCAAAAGACAAGAAAACTGGTATATGATTAATTGGAATGTATTGGAAAATGTAGGACTTGGGCATGACGTAGATGGTATGGAATAAGGGGTGGATACTGTCCTGGTTTCAGCTGGGAAAAAGTTAATTTTCATCCTAATAACTGGTGTAGTGCAGTGTTTTGGATTTAGTATGAGAAATATGTTGCTAACACAGTTAGCAGTTGTTGCTAAGTAGTTGTAGTGCTTATATGCAGTCAAGGACTTTTCAGCTTCCCATGCTCTCCCAGCTGGGAGGGGCACAAGAAGCTGGGAGGGGGAACAGCCAGGACAGCTGACCCAGACTCACCAAAAGGATATTCCCTATCACATAACATCATGCTCAGTATATAAAACTGGAGATGGCCGGGGTGTGGGAATCACTGCCTGGGGACAGGCTGTTGATCGGTTGTGCATTGCATTGTACATCACTCATCTTTGCATATTCCTTTATCAGTATTATTACTATTATCATCATCATCATAATCATTATTGTCATTATTATTTTCTCCTTTTTTGCTGTCCTATTAAACTGTTTTTATCTCAACCTGTGAGGTTTTTTTTCCGATTCTCTCCCCCATCCCACCTGGGGAGGGAGGCTGTGAGCGAGCAGCTGCATGGTGCTTAGTTGCTGGCTGGGACTAAACCCTGACAGTGTTGAACCACCCTCATAGGAGAAAGAAAAATATTTAAATGGAGTTTCCTGTGTTTCAGTTTGTTCCCATTGTCTCTTGGCCTGAGGCTATGTAAATGTAGTAGATAAGCAAGGAGGCAGTGATTTCTTGGAAAATGTGTGAATATTCATGTCTTTAAGGTATATAAAGGATGAACTTTTGTTTCAGCACAGGCATGTTAGGAGGAGATATCCCCCATGCATCCAGCGCTGCAATAAAGATGTCTGCTTAATAACACTTTGACGTTATTGAGTTTAAATTTCTTAAGTTTTAATTTCTTTGAATCATTTGGCACTAACGAAGCACTAATTACTAGCACTAACTAGCACAGAGCACTAACGAAAAGAGCCTGGCTCCATCCTTTTTGTACCCTCTCTTCAAGTATTTAAATATATTGATAAGGTCCTCCCTGACCCTTCTTTTCTCCAGGCTGAGCATTCCCTGATCCCTCAGCCTCACCTCATAAGAGAGATGCTCCAAGCCATTAATCATCTTCACGGCACTTTACTGGACTCTCTGCAGCATGTTCATGTCTTTTGTATGGGGGATTCCAGAACTGGACACAGTGCTCCAGGTGTGCCTCACCAGGGCTGAGCAGAGGGGAAGGATCTTCTGTAAGTGTTCTGCTTAATGATGCTTGGGGTTATTCCTCCACAGGTGGAGAACTTTGCACTTCCCTTTGTTGAACTTCATGAGCTTCCTGTCAGCCTGTTTTCACCATCTGTCAAGGTCCCAAGCTGGTGACCCAACATGTAGGTCCTTCCAACACATAGTTTTGCTTTCTTGCCTGCCAATACACATCAACTAACGCTTGGCAGATCTGTCCTTGGATCTGTCCAAGGTAACCATTTAACACAACAGACAATGTCATCTCTGACATTACCCCTATGATTTCATGTCTTCTTCTCATTATTGGACAGTGTTTTGTGGCAAAATACTGTGAGGACGAGTCATTTTAAAATAGAATCTTTTCTTACTTAATTTATAATTAATGATTTATATAAACCAGAACAGCTCCAGTAAGGAGGCTGAGAGACACAGAGTTGTGACCATGTTGTGGAAGTATCAGTTGTGCTGAAAGATGAGCCGGTGGAGAAGAAGACTGGCCTGGCTGAACAGAGAGCTTTGGCTGGAACTCAGGAAAAAAAAGAGAGTTTATGAAGTTCAGAAGAAGGTGCAGACAACTGAGGAAGACTAGAAAGATGTTGTGAGGTTATGCAGGGAGAAAATTAGGAGGACCAAAGCCCAGCTAGAATTTAATCTGTCTACTGCCATAAAAGACAACAAAAAATGTTTCTATAAATACAATAACAACAAAAGGAGGGTTAAGAAGAATGTCTATCTTTTATTTGATGCAGGAGGAAACATAGTGACAAAGGATGAGGAAAAGGCTGAAGTACTTAATGCCTTCTTTGACTCAGTCTTTAAAAATAAGACCAGTTGTTCTCCAGGTACACAGGCCCCTCAGCTGGAAGACAGGGAAGGGGAGGAGAATGAAGCCTCTAAGGGGAAATGGTTTGCGAACTGGTACATCTTCTAGACACATTTCTTCACCAAAAGGGTTATCAAGCTTTGGAAGAGGCTACCGAAGGAAGTGGTGGAGTCACCATCCCTGGAGGTATTTAAAAGATGTGTGGATATGGTGCTCAGGGACATGGTTTAGTGGTGGACTTGGCAGTGCTAGGTTAACAGTTGGACTTGATGATCTTAAAGGTCTTTTCCAACCTAAATGATCCTATGATTCTATGGTCTGAAATAAATATGTTCATGTCCTTGCTTCCCAGATCCCAGGTGGGCGACATGATCTTCTTTACTGTTTTAGGACACTAGGTTTCTGTCTTGCTACAGGTTAGTTGAAACATGGACACGTCAAAATTGTTTCTTTGAAAGGAGTGGTGTTCTAGACAGCTGTCTTCCAAATAGTTAACCAATGTTATGAATTCTCAAGGAGAGGCTGGAATCCAACTCTTAGGTAGCCTGTGGTCTTCATAGCATCCTGTCATGACAATTTATGACAAAATCCTTACCACCTTGTCTATCGTGACAGCTGCTGGTAATGTTAATTGTAGCCATATTGCCTGACTTCAGCCTCAAAAATTATTTCACACTTCCCCTGCAAGCCACTGTTTTTAACAATATACAGGAAATCTGCTGTTGAGCATATTGAACATTCGTGCTTTAGGTATTAAATAACTTGAAGTAATCTCTGACCTTACTAGGTTCTCAGAGAATAATATAGTAAGATTGTTATTTGCTGTCTGAAGGAATATTAAAGCTTTCTTTCATCATTTGATGGCTTAGTGTATGTTTAGTGGTGGGATTTTGAAAGTGCTCAGTGTTGGCTTAGATCTGTTCTGTGCTAATTCAGTGGGAGTCTTATTACTGGCTTCAATGTAAGCACAACAAAGCCTGCATGCAGCCTGCTTTTGAAAATCCCACCTAGTAGAAAATGCTATTTATACTTGTTCTTATTTTTTTGTTTCATAAGCCTCTTTATTTTTTGATTCATTAATGTCCTCTCATATTCTCTTGTACTTTGGGTTTAAGATTTTTTCCACTTTTATTGATCCACTTGTTCCTTTGATTTGAACTTAAGCTGAACATTTCATTTATCCACTATTTACTTTACTACTGTTTCATCCAATTTGGCATATTTTGAAAGACATTCACGAGCAAGAGAAATTGAAATGCAGACCTTTGCTGAATTGTTTTAAGAAAACTTGGACATTTAAAATTTTTTATTACAAGCCTATGTAATTTTCCAAAAAGACTCTTCTTAGAAGTATTTTATGAATAAAATAAATTCTTTATAAGCAAGTCTGTAGTGTGTTTAAATCAGAATTCTTTCAGAGGAATAAAGAAACTGAGCTCTTCTGAATATACCTACAGGAGCCTTAGACTGAATTTACTGCTTCCAACACTACTAATGTTCTGAACAATTCCTATATGCAAAGCACCTTTAAATTAAAGGACTCTTAACTACTGCATTCTTACTATTTTCAGGAGCTACAGACATAATTTTAGTTTAAACAAATAGGTAGCTATGTGTGTGAATTTGTCATTTTGACCATTGTCTAAAAATCAGAGTGAATGTCTTCGCTGAGTTTTCCTAACTTTCTCCAGTATCCTTTTCAGTCCTCTCTTGGCTTCTGTGTCTAACATTAATAAAGGATTTCCACCTAGTTTTCTTTCCTCTATCCATTTGAAGTTTTGAGGTTATTTTACATTAAAAATAATCATTGACATTGCTCTACTGCCCATAAAAATTTTTTGTATTATTTTTAAGTAAAAGCTTACTTGTAATAATAAGTAAATTAAATGAAAAGTATTCATAGCTAGAGAATGAAAATGGAGAAATCTTTTTCTTATGTTCAACGTGCCTCTGGAGAATCAGAAAAGAGATTTTTAGTGCTTCCCAGCATGGCCTACTAAAAAAGCAAGGCTCAAACTGAATTTGTACTGGTGTGTTTCAAGGTGAAAGGAAGTCCTTGCCAAATCTCAGTAGTAGGTGGGAGATGGGATGATTGCATGGTTAACAGTCATGGGGAAAATTCAGATAGCCTTGGTACTGAATAAGGAAAGAATAATGCATTTGATCAAATAGTTACATATAACTTTTGTGGTGTTATTATATGTGGTTTTATTCAAGTTGTTTTTATTTTAACTTGTTCATATTTTCCACTCAGAAATAATCCTTATTTTTACTTATTGTTCTACTTGTTTTATTGCTGCAGATACACAGAAGTGATCTACAAAAATGTTTTGTTATATATTGAGTATAAGAGTGAAGTACGCTGATTATGCCTCTAAGTCATTCTACCGAGGCTCCCATAAAGGTCACAGAAACTGGTGCGTGGGAAGCCAGACTCCTCAGCAGAAAGGTCACGCTGGCACTAGGAAAAGAGGAATGGCAGGACCAACAGAGAGGCCACTCCTGATAAAGGAAGTAAGAACCATCAGACAATAGCACAGACTGTCTAGTTTTCAGATTGTAACAACTCATCCAAAATAAGTACCTTTTTCTTTCTCCCCAGCTATTGTAGGGAACGTTCTTACATTACAGAAAGACTAGTTCTGGTCAGTGGGCAGAAAAAAATGAGACTTCTATAGCAAAAGAACAGCATTCATAAATGTCAAAAAGGACAGTTAGACATTTAAAGTGAACTTGTTTCTCAACTGACTAGCACACTACTGTGATTTCCTTACCTGAGGGAACAGCTGTTCCCTTTCACTATATCCTGTCCCAGGTCCGGGGAAAGCTGAGCAGGCAGCCTATGGCAATCCGAGTTAAGAGTCACTTCTCTCTCCCCATCCACAGCTATGGGCATTTTGCATTTACGAGTTTCTACTTTATTTGCAGAATGGGTGCATGAAAAACTAAATCCTTGAACAAGACATGTCACAGTTTAAATTGTTGGAGTGGGCAAAAAATCATATTTGCATGAGCTAGTGGCTCCAAAGAGATTCTCTTAAAAAATCTTAAGAGAACATCTTGTGAGATTTTAGATCAAGTTTCCAGTCCAGCTCCCTCAACAGCTTACCTCATACTTGTATTGCCAGCAGTCCTGGAGAAGACAGAAACACACAGCAATGGAGGGGAAAGTTGGGGGAGAGGAAGGGGAGTTCACGGCGTGTGAATTTAGGTCACTCTAACTGTCATGAAATACATTGCCCACACTTCGGTTATTTGGGAGAACAGACTGATGGGGAAACAAAACAGACTTTGCTGTGTTGCAGATTTTGGTTTTACCAAGAGCCCTTCAAAACTTATTACTCAGTAGAGAGGGGGTGAGATACTGCTCTGTGTTTAATTCCAACTCAGTCCATTCATCCATCAGCCAACCTTCCAACTGTCTTAGCAGTGGCAAGAAAGGCTCTCAAGCGCTCTTTCCTCTGCATTTCCACTCACTTGCTCACTTTTGTATACAGTGTAAAGTAGTTAAATATGAATTACAAAATGCCTCCACTTCTGGGTACAACATCAAAAATACAGAGGTTGGTTTGGGGGCTTCTTGGATTTAGGTGTTAAATCATTTTTCTGGCACTGTGATCTTCATGCTTGCTCAAGTCAGAGAGAGTTAATGAAGAGCTGTGTGTGATTCTGTTATGTAATTCTGTATGAAATTGGTTGCGTTCAGAAAATCCCAGCTTCGCTTTGTATTGAATGCGGTGAGCTCATATTTGGCTTTTTGGCGTCTGTTGATATAGACACATGAATTAAATCGAGTAAGGAAATTGTGAGAAGTTAGCACAAGGAGAATTGAGCCCTATTTCTTTGTTGTCTGTTTATTTCTTTTCTCAGATTAACTGTACATTTGAGGAATTAATGATTACGGCTTCTCAATGAAGGTGATTTTTACCTTTTGTTTCTTTGTTATGTATAACTGGAAAGTTTTAGGACAGTATGGATCATCCAGATTCCTTAGATAGGTAGCCACAAAAACAGAAAAAAACAAGAATTTGCTTTGCTTAAGTGCTTGAATTTGCATGTTTCTATCTACCTGTTCCCTGTAAAACATAAAGCTATCAAAACATCAGTTTACCCATATGTATTTTTTGTTTTTACTTCAATTTGAAGTCAATTTCATTTGACTTCAATCCAATGTGTTCAGGTAATGGTTTCTTCAGCAAAACCTTCTTCTACCTGCAGTGCTAATCTCCCAGTTAAAATTCAAAATGAAATATACTTTGTTTGTTTCAGGGGGTGCTCTGGTTTCATGGTAATAAAAATAATCCTTGTATGACAGCATTCTTTAATATCTATTCTATTTTCATCAATCCCTCAAATAATTTTTCATAGCAGTCTAATTTAATTTAAGGATGGAGTGTACTGCAGAAGGACAGCTAGCTAGTGAGAACAGACGATAGGGGAATGTGATGGGACTGGTAACGAAGCCTGCCTGTTGATTATTATGTTACTCTTGGTTTATTTTATACTGATCGCTTTATGAACATATCGGTTGCTTGACTGGCAGATTCTGAACTAAGATTTTTGTTTTCAGATTCCAAGGTTACAGCTTTCAGACACATTGATGAGCTGAAAAACTTATTATTCTTATCTTCCTTTTGGCAGTCTTAAGAAACAAAACATTGCTAGGCCTTGCTGATATAAATGTTGGGCAAACATCAGTCAGCTCAGAAGCAGCAGCTATTTACAGATTCAGGATGATGCCATATGGCCTATACTGGTACAGATGTAGGATATTTGCGCTCTCTGTTCATTGCAAATCTTCTCCAATATTAACCCTTCCTTGCTGTATGATGAGAATGCATAAGCAGCTGAATTCTGATTGTTTCTGATAATAAAACAGGTCTGAGTATTGTCTGCTTTTCAGCTGCTTCCTCATACAATTGTACTCATGACAGGCAGATATAACTTCAGCATCTTTTTCAGCTCTATTTTTAGTAAGAGTAACTGTTTGAACTCCTGCTTCTGTCTACTGAGAAAGCTGAAAAAAACTTATTTTCTAAAATATAAAAATAGTTGCCCTGATTCCATGAGAGGTTTCATCCAGCTCAGTGTTATAGGAGAGAATAGCCAACATTTAAGCAGAGGATCCATAATGTAAAGGCAGTAGTGGTTGTTTCTCTGAAAGTAAGTAAAATTTTCTTCCATTTGTGCTCTACATTTTATGTCAAAGCTACCTTTTTTAATCTTGAAATAAATGTTAGAAATTATTAAATAATTAATCAACAATTATATTTTTCCTATTTCTACTTTTTAGGTTCAATGAATTAAATAATTTTCTTTTGTTTTGTTATGACATATTTGTAGGAAGTTTTTATTTCAAATAATATTTCAGACACAGAGCCAAGAAACAAAAGCTATATATCCTAGTCCATAAAAGTATAATGTATGGGCTATGTATTCAGTAGAGTCTGGTTTACGTATTGTGTGATTGCAGCAGTACATCTCCTCCATTTAAGTCATCAAAACATTGAGAAGGTCAGAACTTGGGTACACCATCTTTGTCTGTGATGTTTCAAGTTACTTTAAATGCTGAATGCAGAGCAAATATAAAGATTAAACTGAATTTAAGGTAAATGAGTTGTCATTTACAAAAAACAACAAAAGTAAAACCCAGAAACAGCACCCCCTAAGAAAAAAGGTTTTTTTCAAATCTCAAATTCTCAAAAGGAACTTAATTTTTTCCTGTCTGTAAAAGCATTTTATGAAACATTGCTTCCAGGCTCTCAACTACTTTTTTTTCTTTAAAAAAAACCAAAACTTTATCACTTATTTTCTTGTCTTGGTGTGTTTTGATGTTGGCCTCAGTAAAGAGGAAAATCATGTCATGTAACTCTCCTGTGAAAATATACATGAACACATTTATCAGACACAAGACTTTCACCACACTAAGGAACATTTTACCAATGAAATTTAAAACTTCTCAAACCCAGGTTTGACTACTGCGTGTATAGCAGGCAAAGAGGCCACTCAGATAATGATGTCGGCAGCATTATAAGTTTTTTTCATACAATATTTTTTTCTGACATTCTTTTCTCTGTTTCTTAACATGCTGTGTCTCTGTATTTCTAATATTGTCTAACCTTTATGCTGAGTAAAAGATGGATTCCTCACCTGATCTCGGTATGACTGTAGGTCAAAATTCCCCAGTGCCTGGGATATGGCATGATTTGGCATGAAAAGCATAAAGTCTAGTCCAAATTTATCTTCAGTCTTGACTGCTCCCATACTGCCTACTTCAGGATTCTTTTAGTTTACCTAGGGGTCTTTTTTTGTAACATATCTAGGTATCTTCTCCAGGGCAATTTGAGGAAAGGAAGCTTGACTGAAGACAAGAGCAGAATACAACAGGTAGATGAAGATGTGAAAATGAGTGTAGTAAAAAAAATGTAAATAACTTCCATAAGCACAGGGATTAAGTACAGTAAAGAGATGCCAGAATCTATTGTTACCAAGGGTATGTGTTCAGGTGTCTCAATAGCGCAACAGTACTTTCCCGATTGCAAGAAAGGTTCTTTCCTTACTTTTGAAGATGGCAGGATTTTTGAAACAGACGATCCAGAAAAATGAAGATAGATAAACCTAAAGAAAGCAGGTATCCCCGTTGTTTCATGTTTGTATGGCAAGGTTTTGGTAACAGGGGGGCTGCAGGGGAAGGTGTTTTAAGATTTGGTTTTAGTTCTCATTACCCTGCACTGATTTTATTGGCAATAAATTAAACTGATTTCCCCAAGTCAAGTCTGTTTTGCCCATGACAGCAATTGGTGAGTGATCTCTCCCTGTCCTTATCTTGACCCACGAGCCTTTCATTGTATTTTCTCTCCCCTGTCCAGCTGAGGAGGGGGAGTGATAGAGTGGCTTTGGTGGGCACCTTGGTGTCCAGTCAGGGTCAACCCACCACAGCCATGTAGTCTGCTACTTTATTTCTGTCTCCACCAAAATGCTTTCTCTCTGGATATGCACATCACTCAGGTTAAATACCCAATGAAATTAGGATGATTACATGTAGGTAATACAAAACATTAAATGAGTGAACAAACAAATTTAATCACTGAGAACATGAAATGGTCATGTGAAATACATTTGCATGAATGTCATCCTGGTTATATTGAGCTAATCTTTATATAGTGTAATAAAAAAAATATATATGTATTGATGCCTTATAAACTCAGAATATGATTCTGCTATGGTACATCCCTAAATACCTTCTTCTTTACTTGTGTCAACACCAGAACACATCTCACCCTTGAGATGAAGCAATAAGAGCAGGAAGATGACTATGGTAATCTCAACTTAAACCAACGTGAAATCCAGACTGCGTAGGCCTGGGAAATCAGAATGGATAGAGGCGGTTACACTGAGAACTCAGAATGTTACTTGCATCCCAGTCAGTTGCATTTATGTTAATGCATCGAAGGCAATTTCATGAATGAGTGAATATTCACTCTCTTCTGAACACAGGATCTGACCTGTAATTGATGCAAAGTAGCATACCTGTTCTGCCTTCAATAAATGTGTATTACTTTAGGTCAGCTGCAGCCCTCCTCTGTGTGATTAGCACAAGAAGCCTGACTTAGGAGTTTGAAATATAGAGTCACGTAAACAATGAAAAAGGGTAGGCTAGGACTAAGCCAAACAAAGATCAGAATTAATTAAATGATTAAAAGAAAAAGTTTACTAAAAAACAGTAGGTCTGCTTTCTGGCTAAAGCATCGGTGATTCTGGATTATAACATGAAAAGCAGCTGTTAATAACTTCAGCATCCTAGATTTAGTACATTTATAATTAGTAGAACCCTTTGGTCTCTTAGGACTAAATCAAGACTTTAAAACTTTGCAGACCTGGGACACTGATGAAACGTCTTTTTGGTTTTTTTGGACATCTGGGTTGTCAACCTAAGCCTGGGCCTGACAATTTGTAATATAGACATGGATGTTTTATAGTATAGACATATTGTTTCTAACAATGGTAATGGGGAAAAATTAACCACTGAACTCTGACTTAGTTTTTCACTTGCTTCCAGAATGCACCAGAGTTTGATGTGTTCAGCTGCCTCTTCTCTTCTGCAGGCAGTTTATCAAGCAGTCCTTCACTGCTTCTCCAGTTAACAGCCAATATAGGTGAAGGCTTAAAAATGAGCAGGACTGTCTCATTTTCACTGGTCATGGCTGAAAGTGTTGGAATCTGAGTGACTGTGTCTCTACTCTGGAATTCTCAAATTATTAAATAACATGTTCAATTCTTTGTATTTCAGGCCATAAGCAATTAGATGACAAAAAGTTTCGATGAGTCTGTTTTCAAAGAAAAGCAGTATTAGTGAGGACACTAGCAAACTCGTGACACCTTGTCTTCTGAAGCAGCTCTCTCCTGGGTCTGTAACACCTGGAGCTTCTTCAAGATGTATAGCTTTTTTCCCAGACAAAATATGTTCAGAGCTACATGTAGCAAGAGCTAAATGATGGGGGGGGAAAGAGCACCAAAGAGAGAGGAAATATGCTTGAACCAGCTGTTGGCCACTATGTGGCAAGAGGTCCAGGAAGATGGGCAGGACCACCAAGGAATCTGGGAAAGCCAGCTGACTACTCACAGGTGGCAGGAAAACTCTTGCAAGGCTTGATTCTAAAAACTGACACCGTGATTTTAGAATTCCTGTACTCGTGTGTATTTTTTTTAATCAGGAACATATATTTCACATAACAGATTGCATTTCAAAATAACTCTTAAAGGAATACAGAATTGATGAGAAATCATTAGTTAGCGGAGTGACAAGCAGCAAGTTATTTTTAAAATGACTAGCATAAGGGCAGGTGAATGAATCTCATAGAAACTAATCTATATGAATGATTTAAAATGAGATTAGATTAAATGTTAATCATCCACCGTGCTGTTGAAACATTGCATAGTTGCTGTTTTTATTCACCAATAAATAAGTTCATTGTATTGTAAATTAACATTTCACATTTTTCCTGGAGAGCGGTATATCTAGTATCATGCTTCAATAAAGATGCCTATACCTTTCCTCTCCTTATTGTTTAGATTTTGAAACAAAGGATCACCTATAAAAAGGCTACCATACATAAAAGAATAAACCAAAAAGAAAAGCTTCTCTAGTAAGAGATACAGGCACTAGTGTAATCAATAGACTCAGCCTTGTGGGGGTTTTTAATGTCACCTTGCTGAATGGCAGAGTGGGATTCTTTTGTTTAAAGATTTTTGTGATTCATGAACCATAGCTCTGTGCTCTAATATAAATTAGACTCTTCTATGCTTTAATGGTGTTAGTCAAAGCAGATGGACAGCAATTGTACAGGGATGTGCTAGTATGAAACAAAAGCAGCGTTATGTATAAATATGAATGTATACAGACATATATATGTCTATGTGTATAAGAAAAGCTACATGAAGACTTTCTGAATGATGTCAATCAAATATTCTTATACCACTCTTCAACAAAACTATGCCATACAAATTTGTCACATAGATTTGGCTTCAGTTCCAGATTCTTTCTTTGTATCTGTTACACAGAACTTTTGTCATAGATCGATTATAATGGGAAAGTTGAAGTTTTAGTTGATAACCTCTCAGCAGTTGATGCTCTATGGACAAATGTTTCAGGACTGTGTAGTCCCATTAATTAGATGTCACAGCTAAAGGAAGCTTCAAAAACTTCAGCATCTGAGCAGTTAAGAGCTGCTATTTAACACACCTGGCTTAGTTTTCAGAGTTCTCACTCTGAAAGGAATGAGGAGCAGAGCAATTTACACCTCTCGTCCTACTGGTACTGTAATTTTACTACTCACTGTATTTCTTTTACACTGTTTCTGACATTTCTTCTGTCCAAGAGAACAATAAACTTAACTTTAAAAATTAGCTACTGGGGCAATATCCTACTGCAAGAGGTGGATTCTAAAATAATTTTCACAGCAGTGGGATCCTGATTGTTCTCTGTGAATTATTCACTGATCAAACAGCATGTGGTCAGATGATACTCTGTTTACTCTTTGGTCTCTGTCTCTCCAGCTATTATCATTAATCACTGCTTCTGTTTCTTGCATAATATTCTCTCATTTCTTCATCATTTTTAAAGAGAAAACCAAGCAAAAATAGCTATTTAAAAAATTCAGTCTTTTGTGGTTTTTGTTTACTTCTTACCTACTGCATTTTCCTAGAATTTTTCTTCTGAATATGTATAGCCAATCTTTTCTTACTTCCTTTGGTTCCATTATCTGGCATATTCTAATTCTTCTGCATTGCATGTGTACTTTATATGTATGAACACCTTGGTAGCTGCCTTGTATCTGTTCCTTTCAATCTCCCTTCTCTTCTATTTTCTGTACCATTTCATTCTGCAGTCCATCTCTTTTGCTAAAACTTCTTTCAGTGATGTGTTGGAGCTTTAAATAGTTTTTCTTATATCATGTTTTAGTAATGATAAAAAGCTTGGTTTTATCATTGACTTATCAATCTTTTCAAGTGGTCTGATTGTCTAGTTAGTGCTTTGTTCACTTTACATAGTAAGGTTTACTTTATATATCCTAATATGACTAATATACCGTATAACCATTCTTTTACAGATTCAACTGTCACAAAAACAGTCTAAATATTTCATTGATTTTTCTGACTAATCATTTTTTAATAATTCTCAACAAACAGCCAGTGTCATACCTGCTCTGTTCTTAATAAGGACCTAACCTTGTCCCTGTATCTCTGGCTACAGAGATGCTCCTGACTGTGAAGAAAAGTATGACAGAATCAGAGAAAGATTGAGGTTGGAAGGTACCTCCAGAGCTTACCTGGTCCAACCCTCCTGCTCAAGTGGGGCCACACAGAGCCAGTTGCACATGACCATGTCCAGACAGCTTTTGAATATGTGCAAGGATGGAGACTCCACAAGCTCTCTGGGAAATCTGTGCCAGTGCTCAGTCACCCTCACAGTCAAAAAGTGTTTCCTGATGTTCAGATGGAACCTCTTATGTTTCAGTTTGTGCCCATTGCCTCTGGTCCTATCACTGGGCACCACCAAAAAGAACCTGGCTCCATCTTCATTGCACCTTCCCATGTCTCCAGCCTATTGAGGTCCCTCTGGATGACAGCACAATCCTCTGGTGTATCAGCCACTCCTCCCAGTTTTGTGTCATCAACAAACTTGCTGATGCTACACTCTGCCCCAGCTTCCAGATAATTACTGAAGGTGTTGAACAGGCTTGAACCCAGTATCGGCCTCTGGGTTACACTACAAGTTAACGGCCTCCAGCAAGACTTCACCACTGATCACCACACTACAAGTTAACGGCCTCCAGCAAGACTTCATACCACTGATCACCAGCCCCTGGGTCTGGCCTTTCAGCCAGTTTTCAACATACTTCACTGTCTGCTCATCCAGCCCATACTTTGACAGTTTTTCTATGAGGATCTTATGGGAGACAGTTGTAAAAACCTTACTGAAGTCAAGGTAGACAATATCCACTGCTCTCCTCTCATCTACCAGGCCAGTTATTTCATCATATAAGGTCATCAGACTGGTCAAGCATGACTTCCTGTTTGTGAATCTATTCTGACTGCTTCTGATCACCCTCTTGTCTTTCATGTACCTGGCAATGGTTTCCAGCATTAGTTGTTCTGTCACCTTGGCAGGGATGGAGGTGAGGTTGA
>NW_010525363.1:24004-46482 GCF_000687285.1 Phaethon lepturus | reverse complement strand
TTTCCCTTTTTGAGGATAGGAGTGACATTTGCTTTCCTCCAGTTTTCAGACACCTCTTCCAATCACCTTGTTCATTCAAAGGTTATCAAGAGTAACTTCAAAATTACACCATCCAGTTCCCTCAACACTTGTGGGTGCATCCCATGAGGGCCCATGGACTTAAGTACGACAAGTTTGCTTAAATACTATGATCTGTCCCCATTCTCTTGCAACAGTATATCTTCCTTGCTCCAGATTTTCTTCCCTGGCCTCTGCATCCTTGGATTTCTGAAGGCTGATCTCACTAGTAAATATAGAGGAGAAGAAAGCCTTCAATATCTCAGCCTTTTCAATGTCTCCTGCACCATTCAGCAGCAGGATCACATTTTCCCTAATCTTGCTTTTGTCACAGAAGCTGTTCTTGTTGCCTTTGACATCCCTCACAAAATTCAATTACAGTTGGGTTTGGCTTTCCTTACCACGTTTGTGTATGATCCAGCAGAGTTCCTCTTCTCACTGGCTCCTCTGTCTCTTGGGTCAGGGTGTTATCATTTATCCTCTCCTGGAATGTCCTGAATTGCTTATGTCCTTCTATGTTGTTCCTTTGGCAGCTATTGGAGGTTGCTGAAGTCCCCTATGGGCCTGCGAACATGAGGCAATTTCTAGTTTTCTGCAGAAAGCCTCATCCACTTCCTTGTCAGGTGGCCGATAGCAGATACTCACTACACTGTCACCCACACTGGTCTGTTTTTTAATCCTTACCCATAAGCTCTCAGCTGGCTCATTATCCATCACCAGGCAGAGCTCCATGCACTCCAGCTGTAAGTAAACTTGTCACGTAAAGGGCAACTCCACTTCCTCATCTTCCCAGCCTATCCTTCCTGAAGAGCCTGTATTGCATGCTGTCATTGCAGCGCTCCAAGCTGGGGTGCAAGCCATGTCTCCATGATCCCAACAAGATCGTAGCCCTGGAACTGCACACAGATCTCTAATTTCTCATGTTTATTCCCCAACTATGTGCATTAGTGTACAGGCACCCCAGCATGCTGGTTTTGTAGAATTTATCTGGGTGTTTTTTTCATAATGGTGCCTAGTAGGCACTTTCTTGCTTACTTGCGAATGCTTGAGGTGACCCTCCTTAAGCCCTACTTTGCTGATTTTGTGTTTCTTGTTGTTCACATCACTCCAGACGCTTTCCTCATCAACCCTGTTCACCAGTGCCTCACAGGGCTGCTGGTAACTCTCTCCCTCCCCTGACACTCCTGTCTCTGTGAAGGGTTTGTGGGACTAGCAGATGCTAAAGAAAGCTTTGGTAATACTCTGGGAAGTTGTTTAGAGGGAAGATGAGTCAGACTACAAGTACTGGAACCTGTAAGATATACACCCTCATAACCGGGCTTCTTAGAAACTTTCATATTCCTCTTCATCTTCATAACCTTTGGCTGGCTGGTCATGCTGGATGCTTTACTGGTATTTTTCCAGAGTCTGATCTAGCATTCATTGGAAATTAATGTAAGTTTTCGTATGAAATGCAGTAAAAGTAAGATTGATCCCCAAATACCCTACTTACTCTTGCTTCTACGCAAGCATTTGCATAGAAATTGATAACAACAGACAACACATCCAGACACTTAACTAATAAATTCCTCATTTTGTTATACATACTACTTCTATGTCTACAAGAAAAACACTTTAGCCTACTTTATTATGTGCATATATTCACACTTCAACTTCAGTTGTCATGCTTACCCACCTTTTTTTTACTATGTGTTTATTTTCAATTTACTACCAAAATAAGATTACATTAGAAAGTAATTGCCAGCCAGACAGTTCTCTCTGAATCATAAGGTAGGAGGTCATTGTCAGAGTTTTCCAAATTCAATAGAGTCTTAATCCACTACATTTCACTTTGCATTTTAAATATATGAAACATAAAACGGAGAAATCAATGTATTGAGGAGAAAAAAAATATTTTTGTAATGATGTTCCATTTACAATTACTTTCTTTGTTTACTTTTAAGTGCAAATTTATTGGAAAAATAATTTTACAGAGGATCCCGACTCAGTCTTCTCTTTAAGTTTGAGAATGAACCTCTACAGTACAGGCCAAAAATGATAGCAGCTTTTACATTACTCTTCAGTGGACTGTGAGGAACCCATATAAGCCACACATTTATATTCCAGCCATAAACCAGCTGTGATGGATAGAATTTTAATCTCTTCTTTGCCAGTGGAGGCTACTTTTGCAAATAGAAAATTTTAAATGTGACAAAATAGACCTGTTTTGGTTTTCTTAAGGAATTTAGGATTTGACTGTGCATGGAAATTGAACGGAATAGGATGTTCTTGGAAATTAAGTTAAACCTCTCTGTACACCGCACGCACATAAACAGAGGACAGTAATTAAAGATACAGTACTCTTATATGACTATTTCTAACTAAAAGCACTCGTGGTGATAGCACTAACCTAACTAACTTACAGACTACGTCATCATGCCTTCCACTGCTTCACATTAACGTTTCATATCCTCTCCATGCAGACTATCCCCAAGCTGGTCAGTTTTCTATTTATAGGAAAAAACAAACAGCAAATATGCACTAAAGCCTGTTATGTTTAATTCAGTGCTGTGGCAAATTTGTCTAAAGAACAAGAAATCAGTAGTAGAATGATTTTTAGATGTATTTTAGGACACCAGTTGCAGAACTTTCGGCAAACTGAAGTTAATTTGACATACTGTCAGCACACCAGAGGGACAAAATGCCATTTAGTAAGTCAAGAAATAAGTAGCCTTTTCCAAACACCAATGGAGCTTTTTGCAGTTTAATAATCGTTATGGGCAGTTGCAAGTCAGTTCTGTGAATGCACTGGGTTTCAAATATTTCTTGTAGGTGGCTTCAGTCAGAAAAATATTTTTCATACAATTTTTCACAATATTTATTTTATGTAAATTTAATATAAATGGAAGATATTTTTAATGTTTGTTCCAGAATCAAACTGAAACTTACATGAGTTTTTCTCTTGTCCTTAGAAACTACTGAAATAGTTTTTGAAGATATAAAATTAAGAAATTGAATATTTTATTACAAATGTAAATCTACCAAGGATAATTTATTGATGCTTTAAAATACATGTTATTTATTCTGAAAAAATACTGATTAGTGTTAAAGAGTATATGTAACTTAATTAAAAAAAATGTATTCTTAAATAATTTTATAAATTTATAGAGAGCCTGTAATACCTATAATTTACAAAGTTCAAAAATAAATTAATTAGAATATAGAAACAGAAATTAAATAACTAATACAATGAATGATAGCAATACAATTATCCATCATTCCATGTCAAATTTTTTAGATATTTTTTCACATCTCAGGACTCTAAGAAGAAGAACAGAAGATAATTAGGCATGGGAAATTATAATTATTACATTTATGTTTTCACACTGCTACAAAACATATCAATATTTGAACACAAGTTGAATCTTGCTGCCTATATTATATGCTCTTAAAAAGGGCAAAAGTCAGCATTTTAAGGTATCTTTTACTCCGTTTGGTTACCCTGGATTTCAAAACAAGTAAATGAATCAATACCATGGATCTGAAACTTCTCAGTTCTTTTCCACACAAAAAATCCCAACCCAAACAAGTTATTTCTGTTGTGAAATGACAAGGAGAATGTTCTGAAATATCTCCCTCAGAGAATGAAGAATATCCCAACTTTTCATTCAAGTGTAGATTTAATTTAATCATACCTAGCTAGCTCAGCTCTCTGAAGCTTGCAATGATGGTGAGGCTTTCTGTAATGGTTAATTTATCTGTGGGATAAATTTACCCTCACAGGGACCTGTGTTACTGCAACAAAACTGCTCCCAACAAGTTTGGGATATTCAAATACTACTACCCTGCAACGTGTTCTGCAGGATGACTACAGTTTTATGGTACTGCATATTCTCGTACGCCTTTAAAGCTTAAGCTCTGCTCTGGAAAGGCAGCTAAAACTATGCTTGCAGAAGACAAAACTTCCACAGGTTTTGTCACTGGAAATGAGGAAACCTTTTAGTCATCTTTGTTTTTCTCTGAAATTCTACCAGTGTCTTCACATCATTCTTGTATTGAAATGCCAAGAACAGAATGCAGCATTTTCCAAGCCAAGTGAAAGAACTGCCTTTCGCATCCTTATGACATGAGATACCTGCCTTTCTCTATACAATAGTAGATGAATGGTCCTAAACCTGCTGTACAGAAATCACAGAAATCACAGAATCACTAGGTTGGAAAGGACCTTCAAGATCATCAAGTCCAACCATAAATCCAGTGCCACCATGTCCCCTAGACCATGTCCTGAAGCGCCACATCCACAAGTTTCTTGAACACTTCCAGAGATGGCGACTCCACCACCTCCCTGGGCAGCCTGTTCCAATGCCTGACCACCCTCTCGGTAAAGAAATTTTTCCTAATATCCAATCTAAACCTCCCCTGGCGCAACTTGAAGCCATTTCCTCTTGTCCTATCACTAGTTACTTGGGAGAAGAGGCCAACACCCTCGTCGCCACAACCCCCTTTCAGGTAGTTGTATAGAGCGATAAGGTCTCCTCTCAGCCTCCTCTTCTCCAGACTAAACAACCCCAGTTCCCTCAGCCGCTCCTCATAAGACTTGTGCTCCAGCCCCCTCACCAGCTTCGTTGCCCTTCTCTGGACACGCTCCAGCACCTCAATGTCCTTCTTGTAGTGAGGGGCCCAAAACTGAACACAGGATTCAAGGTGCGGCCTCACCAGTGCACCAGATGTACATTTGGGACACAGCACATAGCTCTAATAAGCAGTGCCTTCAAAATAAATGGAATTTCATCAGAACTACCTGTTATGAAATACTCTTCATAGTGCCAAAAACACTGAGCACTTGAGACTTTATTAATGACTGAACACACAAGATAAGATGGAAATTCTTAATTCCCTGTGTTAGTTCCCTGCATAAATCTGTCCTATTATTATGTTTGTTTCAATTTCATAGAAGAGGTGTCTTAATGTACATAACCTTCAATAATGACTCTGTCTAAGCATTTTCCAGTAAAGTGTTATTTACCTGACTAATATTTTGGTTTTGGTTATCTACTCTTTCTCCTCTTTTTCTGCCCTGTGTACATGGTATGATCATTGTTTACACAGTCTGTATGCATACTTTGAACAAGGTTAAATAAATGTTTATTTCAGACCTTATTGAAAATACTTGCTTAATTTTTTTTTAACCAAAAAACAAAGTTATCTTTGGTGACTTTTCAGGGTTTTTTCCTGACCAGCATGCTCTGAATATCTTGCTTTTGAAATATCAGTTGGCAAGATTCAAGCAAAGAAACTAGGAGTGATCTACATTCATATTTTGAAGACATGTTTAATCATAAGCATGCATCTGGAAGATCTTCTCTTTCTAGCTAAAAGAAATTAGATAACTCTTGTAGCTTCATCTCAATCTATTATGTATTTCTGCAGTAGTTCATCTATGCACTGCTTTTACACAGAGTTTGTAGCAAAGTTATGGTTCAAATGTAAATCGCACAGGGAATTCTGCAGGCTGAATCATCCAGAAGTTCACAGTCTGGGAGTACATAGTACACTAAGTATATATATTACTATGTACATTGTACATATGTACTAAGAGCAGGCATGAATCAAACGCAGCACACATCCATGCGTGTGCTGGCTGGCAGGAGTAATGAAAATGTTAATAAGAGAAGTAGTGCTTCACCAAAAAATCATAAAGAACTATAAATTGTCAGATACCTTGACTATTGATGCCTTTTCCTTCTTTGGTCTTGGCAAACTGCGTGTTATATCACTTGTGTTTTGCAAAATGTTTCTGGAAGCTCTGTTGTCCCAATTTACTCCACTGAGCCTGTTTGTGGCATCTCCATTAGCTTTCTTTTTTTCTGCTTCATTATCATAACATTGCTCAAATACAGAACATAGAGAGTCCCCATCAAAGAGTGATAGTCTAGGATCACTCAAGTAGAGGATTACCAGGAAAGCAAGGCACTGTGAACTCCATCTCAGACGGAAACACAGCTACCAAAAGCCAAAGAGACAATAGAACATAAATAATCACGATATTAGCCAAAAAAATAGGGGAGGGTGCTGATGGAGGCTCAGGCCTTGAAAGCTTATTAGTGAATAAAGATGGCTGTCATCATCAGACAACTTTATGGAGGTGATGACTTTGATATAGATTAGGATGTACCAACTAGTCAGTGTTAAGTAACCTATGTTTGGTCCCATAATGACAAAAGTGTCATGTCAAGCAAAAGAATTGGAACAATACAGCAATGTGGTAACACAACCCCAAGTTTTATGTGGAATTACTAAAGTCGGGAAATTAATTAGTTGTGTGTAAGGAAAAACTGTATCATTTTTCACACTGCATATAACTATTCTTTTTATCTTTTTCTAAACATATTTCCCACTATTGCCCATACCTTCTTCTGAGATTAATCAGAATCATACAAATAGGTTCTTTAGTCATCACTTTTTACAGTGTTTAGTAAAATGGGGGTTTAGTTTCTAGTTACAAACTGTCATGGTTTACCCCCAGCCAGCAACTAAGCACCACGCAGCCACTTGCTCACTCCCCCACGGTGTGATGGGGAGAGAATTGGAAGAGTAAAACTGAGGAAACTCATGGTTTGACATAAAGACATTTTAATAGGTAAAGCAAAAGCCGTGCACGCAAGCAAAGAAAAACAAGGAATTCATTCACTACTCCCCATCAGCAGGCAGGTGTTCAGTCATCTCCAGGGAAGCAGGGCTCCATCACAGAACCACAGAATCAATCACAGAACCATTAAGTTGGAAAAGACCTTTAAGATCATCAAGTCCAACCATCAACCCAACACCACCATGCCCACTAAACCATATCCTGAAGTGCCACGTCTACATGTTTTTTGAACAATTCCAGTGATGGTGACTCCACCACCTCCCTGGGCAGCCTGTTCCAGTGCTTGACCACTCTCTCTGTAAAGAAATTTTTCCTAATATCTAGTCTAATATCTATCACACATAATAGTTTCTTGGGAAAACACACACCATCACTCCGAATGTCCCTCCACCCCTTCCTTCTTCTTCGTCCCAGCTTTATATACTGAGCATGACGTCATATGGTATGGAATATCCCTTTGGCCAGCCTGGGTCAGCTGTCCCAGCTGTGTCATCCCCCAACTTCCCATGCACTCCCAGCATTCTTGCTAGTAGGCCAGCAGGAGACACTGGACTGTCCTTGACTACTTAGCAACAACTCAAAACATCAGCATGTTACCAATATTTTCTCATCCCAAATCCAAAACACAACCTCACACTAGCTTCTGTGAAGAAAATTAACTCTGTCCTGGCTCAAATCAGGACACTACCATAAGTAATACAACAAAAAACTACAAATAAATTGCATGGTGTATGATTTTGATGTATATAGCAGCAATTATGTGCCATGATGCACTCCTCCTGGAATAGTTCATCTATGCATTGTTTTTACACAAATTTTGTAGCAAAGCTGCGGTTCAAGCCTGAGCCACACAGGCTGTTATATCCTGATAATATAGTTCTATAATCTAGCTAGAATTCCCCATAATGTCTCTGCAGCTTTATTTCCTGATCAAAAGGTCCTCCAATTCTGCAGAGTAATCATCTATCTAGATGAACTCTATTAACTTCCTTCAGAAAAATCTGGATGAAGAGGATAAAAGTAGTCATCAGATTTATAAGAGCCGAAAGCTCTTTTGTTTGCAAAGGACTGTAAATATGAGAAATGGCCTTTCATGAAAAACTATCACAGAAATAAAAGTGAAGTTACATTTACTAAGGAAGAGATACAGACTTAAGTCTGGAAGAAGTAATTTCATTGGAAGTTACCCTTGACAGAAATGTATATTCCTTTTCCTTCAAAGTTCAGAATTTACATTTTGTTGCTAGTGACCAAATAACACATTCATGTGGATATATTTATTGTCTTTTCTCTCTTGTAACACAAAATAAAACAAAATAAAATGATAAAAAACCCCAACAAAATAAAAATATCGTAAGATTTTATTTTACATTAACTGTCTCATTTCATTTTCAAAGCACTAACCACTTCACCCACTCTAATCTCGATAAAAGGAAGTTATTTCTTTACTTAAGGCTTATTATGTTTGTGCTTCGTTACCTTTTTCGGTGTTCCAGCTGGTACTTGTCAGTCATTATGAACAGCCTGTTAAGTCTCATGCCTGCAGCAACTTTTAGCTAGCATTTCTGAATAAAAAGGAGAGAATGAGATATCACAGCATTATAAAGGGAACTTAATTCCTGAAATATGAAAGCACAGTATGTATCAGTCTGTTCTTTATAAGCTAATTCTCTCTCCCTTGGAGAAGCCTGGGCAAAATGCTTCACCATAAAGTGTATATGGTGTGTATATGAGCACATGTGCTTTCAGTATACATTTTTGTTCATTGTTTCACCATGGATGCATATTACCTCAGATATTGCAATGTGTGATCCTTTGTTTCAGCATCTGTGCTTGATGTCAGCTGATTATCACTGTATATCTCCTAGAAGCAAGTCTGATAACCCTCAAATTTTATCCAGCCTAATGTAAATGTAGATGCTATTCTACCCGCCTTTTAATCTGAATACTTGCTTCAGTAAAACACAGCAAGCTATTATCTGTTATAAAGCAAAATTATGTTATAAACCAATGATATAAAAGCAAATTACTTTTGGCCACTCACAGTATGATCAGTTTCTGTGCCAATTTTGTTTGCTCATTTTTCATGGGATTTCAAGAAAATATGTCCTTAGGCTCAGATGAGAAAATACAGTCGTAGCGTATGAAAATAATAGGCATGGTGTTTTCATGTTGCATTGTAATAGAACATGCAACTTTCATCAGGGCTGGCCTGAGACTTCTTAGCCAGATGGACTGATTTTACCTTCTCTTGGATAAGGATCAAAAGTCTGACTGTCACTACCATGGAAAGGCAAAAGGAGGTCTTTGCCAACCTTAATGATTCTATGAGTAAAATTAGACAGAAAGACCAGAGAAAGGATTGTGGAGACCCACAAAGGATGGGATTTCTGTTGGACGTGCATGGAAGAGAAAAGGATGTCAACAACCATTTCCTAGAGGACCTACTCATCCTTTTCTCCATCAGCATTAGTCATTGCACTACATAGTGTATATTTTATTTCCATGGCAAAGAAAAGATCAAAACCCAGGATTATTTTTTACCCTTGGCTAGCCACCATAGGCAGCTAGTTCCTTTTCCATAAACCTAGAAGGTGCATTGTTTTTTTCTAATTGAATTGAAGAAATCCTTCTTTATATGAAGGAATAGGTGATTTTAAATCATCATCTTGTCTATGGGGTCTACGACCATAAATTTCTGTCATACTCACAAGTACACACCTGAGTAAGTCTCTTCAGGAGAAGGATCACCTTCCCATTAAATGTCCAGTACACTTCTTTCCAAGGAAACAAAAAGTATTGGGATCAGAATGAGTTATTGTAGCTTAGGGCACACTAAATTTTGTACTATGGAGTTGGGCTCATTCTTATCTCTAATTTACTGCTCCTTCCCTCATTTGCCTCTTAATTGCCTCCGACATGCCATGGTGACAATTGACCTAGTATCTCCAACATCTAAGAGCTCTCCAAACTGCTACTTCCCCTCCAAAACTGATACCTTTCTTCCTTAATGAGAGGAATCATTAAATCAACTTTCTGCAGTGCTATGGAGTTGAATCTCAGGCATCATCTGTAAAGATACCTTTAAAAAAGGCAATTAACTCAATCAGCCTATGTGAGCATATAGAAATTAGATAAAAATATAGACATTATGACTACTTAGAGCTGCCTAAAAGATAAATAAAACATAGATCCATATAAAATTAAATGGATGAAACCAAGTGTCATATAGAAATTATATTCAGACTTCTAGTCAGGCTTCTAGTCTTGTTGTATAGTCCAGTTCATAATCAGCCAGAGGTCTGATGTCATTTGATGTTCATCAGGATATACTTAGTAATGCCCACATGAACACCCAGATGTGTGTGTGTTTAGAAGTGACACTTCTTTTTTGACTAATCACATGAATTTTGCAAACACAATATAAAACTGATGGGTTTGATTATCAGGAGTTCAGTAGGCCCTTTACCTGTGCTTCAACTGTTAACAGCTGCACTGTAGGAAAAAATTTCATGCGCAGGAACCACACTGGCGGTTTCTCCAGGTCCATGTTATGTTAGTGTAAGGACTGAACAAGAATCAGGAGGCTGGACTTGGCAAGGGGAGGTGGTGAGACTTGATGGCAAGACATCTTGCCCATGGAAAAATGCTATGATCTTTAGAGAACCCTGGCAACCAAGAAAGTAGCATGTTAGTCTTCACCTGCTTGTCCACCCTCTCTCAGGCTGAATTATTTCTGTGAGGCTCTCAAAGCAGCAGTGAAGAATTTCTAGGATTTTTTTTTAGATTCTCTCAGAAAGGGAAGACAGGAAGGTTAAGGGATTAATTATTATAAATATTATAAATAAATATTATTAATCTTGCTTGTGGGTGTCTATGTGGGCTTTTAGTTAGTTTACTGTACAATGTTCAGATAATTTTGTACAATGAAAGCCAATGTGTGAATTCATCCAAAGGATGGAATGGTATATAATGAATCTTGTTTTAATGATAAGTGAGTAATTGTAATTCTCTGTGCTGCTCTCATTCTCCATATTATCTCTGGTATCTATCGAGATAGAAATGACCAGCCAAATCAAACTTATCATTGCTATGAAGTACATTTTAGTTCCATTTAGAGACACCCTAGACACAAATAAATAATAGAGTTTTTAACAATGTTTATGGAAGTGTCATTCAGATTGTACTGAAAAATGAAATAAAAACTAGTCTACAAAAGTTATTTTCTTTTTTTTTTTTTGTTTTAAACAAGCTGTAAAATCTAAGCAACTTTTCTTTCTTTTTTCCTGTGAATCTTTTACTTGCCTAAGTATTATCTGTTATTTTGGTGAATTTTAGAATAAATGCATGGGGAAACCAAAGGTGGGAAAGTCATACTATAGAAATCTGGGATCTTCTATTTGCTGGTTACAGATTGCTTGCAATACGATGAAACATTATTAATAACAGCATGCATCAATCTTTTCAAAAGCAAATTAGACACACTTGCTTGTATTATCCAGTCAAGTGTACAGTGGACCCTGGGAGAAAAAGGACTGCCCAAATTTGCTTCAGAGAACAGGAGAAAACAGGGAGTTTTGTGTCATACTGGTGCCAAAATAAGCACAAAAACATGTCAGTTGTAAGCACTTATCTTTTTGGGTTTTATTCCCCAAGAATTCATGTCTTCCCTAAGAAACTGTTTCTATAAGCCTCTTTCCTTTTACTGTGTTAAACTGATTACAGGTGTTGAAAGAAGGTGGAAAGAACAATGAATGCCTGGAAAAATACAAGATTTTGCTGGTTTTTTTCTTAGGTGTGTACAGTGCTGACATCATTCAAAGATCTAGTAAAGATGAGCTGACCTTTGCCTGGATGAAGACAGCTGTCACATTTCTTATCACGTTTGTGTTACTCCAAAGCTACCCATTACTCACTCTACCTTTGATATATGCAGCAACTGCAAATACATGTCATAGTGGTTGGCATACTGGGAAAGCTTTTATAAGTTACATAGGCCAATATATAAATTTCTTTTTCTGCTTCATCAGAGAAGGGGCTGAGGATGCAGATCAACTGATGAGGTGGTTCCAAAACATCGTGTCATTTCATGTCTTTCTTTTTCCGGTTCGAAAGTCATAGCAAATAAGCAATTGATTATCAGCTTGCAGTGTAGAACGGTGACAAGAGGGGTTAGAATGAGGCAAAACAGGGATGCAGAGTTTTTGTCTGGTTTTGGAACTCATAATGTTAATGAGAGAATAACATCCAGTCTTGATATCTATATTTAATAACAGATATTGAAATCCCAGGGTCTGTGAAAGAAGCACACAGAACTTTTCAGGGGCTGGAGACGATACCTTACCATAATAAGCTTAAAAGATCCCAACCTACTTACCTTATCCAAAACAATGACACATAAGTTGACTATCCTGAGTAAGGACAGTTGTGGAAAAAAAACCAGTGAATTCTAATGTTTTGGGGTTTTTTTATCTAGAAAAGAAAATACAGTTTAAAAAACAAACAAGTGTCTAGGGCCAAAGCTAAAAAATTCCATCTAGAAATAAGCCAGAACTTTATAACCTTATTTTCTATTTTGCTATTGAGAGAGAACAGTGAGAATAATTAACACTTGACAAAAACAATGTTAGGAAGCAGAGGATCCTCAGTACCATGACAAGTTCTATTCAGATCAGGAACCAGACTGAGGGAGGAGTTTTTAAAAGTTATTAGGATCTGCAGGCACAGCTGGGTGAAACTGGATGGCTTGTTATCTATAAGAGGTGAAACCAAATCATAGAATCATAGAATATTTGGGTTGGAATGGAGCCTTAAAGGTCATATAGTCCAATGCCCCTGCAATCAGCAGGGACATCTTCAACTAGATCAGGTTGCTCAGAATCCCGTCCAACCTGACCTTGAATATTTCTAAAGATGGGACATCTACCACGTCTCTGGGCAACCTGTGCCAGTGGTTCACCACCCTCATTGTGAAAAATACCTTCCTTCTACCTAGTTTAAATCTGCCCTCTTTTAGTTTAAAACCATAACCCTTGTCCTATCACAACAAGCCCTACTAAAAAGACTGTCCCCATCTTTCTTAGAAGCCTCCTCTAAGTACTGAAAGGCTGCAATAAGGTCCCCCTAGAGCCTTCTCTTCTCCAAGCTGAACAACCTCAACTCTCTCAGCCTGTCCTCATAGGAGAGGTGCTCCATCCCTCTGATCATTTCTCTGGCCCTCCACTGGACCTGCTCCAACAGGTCCCTGTCTTTCCTGTGCTGAGGGCTCTAGAGCTGGATGCAGGACTCCAGGTGGGGTCTCTCCAGGGCAGAGTAGAGGGACAGAATCACTTCCCTGGACCTGCTGGCTGTGTTTCTTTGGATGCAGCCCAGGATATGGTTGGCTTTTTGGGCTGCACGCACACATTGCCAGCTCATGTGCAGCTTTTCGTCCACCAGTACCCCCAAGGCCTTCTTGGCAGGTCTGCTCTCAATCCCTTCATCCCCCAGCCTGTACTGATACTGGGGGTTGCCTTCACCCAGATGCAGGACCTTGCATTTGGCCTTCTTAAACTTCATGAGGTTCACACAGGCCCATTCCTTGAGCTTGTCCGGGTCCCTCTAGATGGCATCCTGTCCCTCAGGTGTGTCAACCGCACCACTCAGCTTGGTGTCATCTGCAAACTTGCTGAGAATGCACTCCACTATGTCATTGATGAAGATATTAAAGAGTACTGGTCCCAATATGGACCCCTGAGGGACACCGCTTGTCATTGATCTCCATCTGGATATTGAGCCATTGCCAACTACCCTCTGAATGAGACCATCCAACCAATTCCTCATGCACCAAAGAGTCTACCCATCAAATCCATCTCTCTCCAATGTAGAGAGAAGGTTGTTGTGGGGGATTGTGCCTAAGGCATTATAGAAGTCCAGATAGACAACATTGGTAGCTCTCCCTTTGTCCACTGATGTGGTCACTCCATCCTAGAAGGCCACTAGGTTAGTCAGCCATGCTGGCTGTCTCGAATAACTTTCCTGTCCTTCATGTGCCTTAGCATAGCTTCTAGGAATATCTGTTCCATGATCTTCCCAGGCACAGAGGTGAGGCTGACAGGTCCGTAGTTCCCAGGGTCTTTGTTGCTACCTTTTTTAAAAATAAGTGCCATATTTCCCTTTTTCCAGTCTCCAGGGACTTCCCCTGACTGCCATGACTTTTCAAATATCATGGAGAGTGGCTTGGCAACTACATCAGCCAGTTCCCTCAGGACTCTTTGGTACATCTGATCAGGTTCCATACACTTGTGTATGTTCAGGTTCCTCAAAATCTACTGGTTCCTCTTGACATCTCATTTCTTTGGGACATCTATTCTTTGGGCATTCATTTTAAAGTAGATAGCATTGAAGATTTTCCTATGGAGTTATATTTACTGCGTAAATATATTTTCCCTCAGCTCACCAAACTATCTTTTTTCTGGATTGGTGACACATAGTGTAGGTTTTTCACATCCTAGAGAAAAGTTGCTCTGATTTGTGCTGCTCCCGGGACATAATAATATGCTACATGAGGCAATGGATAAGTATCAGTGATTTGTATTACATTCTGAAGTGACATTAGTTCACAGGGATAGTGGTTGTTGATTTTATACTTGAGATAAGAATGAAGAAAAGAAACTAAACAGCTCCATACTTTGGTCATTTAATACAAACTGTTTTTCATATAGAGCTTGTTCTTCTATTTATAATAAGGAAGAAAAAAATTAGCAATATGACTTCAAAAGTGGTGAAATGCAGTTCCAGATCTGGAAGTTAATTTTGCAACTTGAGACAATCTGTAGTGTTTGTCAAAATGATGTATAGGATGAGTTGAAAAATTCAATGTTCTTTGCTAAGCGGGCTTTCTCCCAAGAAAGATATTGCCACATAGTAACCCAGATGGAGCAGCTTCCCAAACTCAGTTGCATATTGACCTACATATTGAAGTTTTAGCAAATTGCTATTTAAAATACTACCAGGGCATTTAATGATATACCCATCAAGAGTTAACTTACATTTTTATTAATATACTGAATGTTTCATAGAATGTTCAGTAGCCCCAAAGTTGTTATTTAATTACCTATTCAGTGTTGTGGTTTAACCCTGGTAGGCAGCTAAGCACTAGGCAGCCAACTACTCACTCCCCCACAAGCAGGAAGGGAAAGCGAAGCAAAAACTCATGGTTTGAGATAAAGACAGTTTAACAGGGAAAGCAAAAGCCATGCACACAAGCAAACCAAAATAAGGAATTGATTCACTACTCCCCATGGGCAGACAGGTGTTCAGCCATCTCCACAAAAGCAGGGCTCCATCACACATAATGGTTTCTTGGGAAGACAAACATCATCACTCCTAATGTCCCACCCTTCCTTCTTCTTCCCCCAGCTTTATATGCTGAGCATGATGTCATATGGTATGGTCACTTGGGGTCAGCTGTCCCAGCTGTGTCCCCTCCCAACTTCTTGTGCACCCCCAGCCTACTCGCTGGTGGGGCAGTGTGAGAAGCAGAAAAGGCCTTGACTCAATGTAAGCACTGCTCAGCAATAACTAAAACATCCCTCTATTACCAACACTGTTTCCAGCAGAAATCCAAAACATAGCCCATACTAGCTACTGTGAAGAAAATTAACTCTATCTCAGCCAAAACCAGCACACCTATTCAGTCATTTGAAATGCGTGACAAAACTAAAATATCTGGTTACAGCAGATATGTGAGTTAATGTATTTTTTCCTGAGATCATAGATTATTGTCAGAAGAAAAAAAAAATACAGTGATTCCATTTCAAGATTATTTGCTTCAAGCAGAATTGTTTTAGTCATTGGATCAATACTTTTATAATGTGTAGCTGCTCAGAAATGGATCTTACTTTTAAAAGTTAATCAATCAATTAATTGAAGAATTAATGAGTATTTCCAATGCACTTGTTAAATTATGGATATATTATAAGGAATAGAAACCCTGCTATGAGATGTTGTTAAAATTTGCCTCCAGTAATTTTCTATTTAAAATGCTGTCTTTTAAGCCATTATATGTATGCAGTAAAAATGTACATTACTGGGGCTTTTAATACATATAGAAGCTGTGTCATGATGCTGTCTATTAGCAACTGAACAATGTTATTAAGTCATTAAGAAAATAACATTTTTAGAAGGATTATATTTCTTTATAACTGAGTAATCCTATTGAAGTCATTAAGAAAAGGAAGACCAAATAAAGGAATGTATTTATGTAAAAAATGTATCTTCATTCTTACTTTAACTGTTTCAACATATTTTTTTTTCTGTCGGAAATAATGTCATATACAAGATTTTTACTGACATTCCCAAAGGTGCAGCTTTATACAATGCTGACTTGCATTTACTCATGCTGTTAGTCATAGAGCCCTGGAAACAAAATATGCATTACTCTGGACCAAACTCCAGGTCCAGCTTTTACAACATCCTATCTCCAACAGAACACAGTGCCAAATGCTTACTAGGATTCTGGAAGCAACATTGGAGGAAAAAATACAAGAAGTCCTCTTTTTTTTTTTTTTTAATTTGGGAATACAGAGGAGAGGTGAAGCTATAATCAGGTAACACTAACAAAACATCTTGGTTAAAAGAGAAGCATTATTCTTGATTTCATATGACTTAATATGAAACTTTACATTTTATAGAAAGAGTGCACATGTTTAAAAAGACACAGTGTTGAATAAAAATGGAGCATCAGGCAAATCAGGAATATTCTCTTCTTCAGCATTCAGTATACTGGGAAACAGATTGCACTTACTTTGCTTTCTAAAGGATATAAAACCAGCCTAAAAACATAATTGCATCTTGAAAATAACCAGTCATTGATATACATGTTCTTAATCCAGGGAACTCAAGTGGCAGAGTTCCAGCTGAGGATGATGGTCTCACTCAAGTCAACTACATGAACACTTAACCTTATGCTATGCAAATATTAATCCATAGTACATTTACAACTGCAGTAGTTTCTTCCTATACCTAGAGCTCAGCTAGTAACTGGCAGTGGAACTAGAATTTCACTACACTTGACAATTTTCCAATCAAAGAATCTAAATCTACATTATGATGGTTATTCATTTATCAGCTATTTAAACTAGGGTCTTGGATACTCCAAGTAAAGAAATTCAAGACTTCAGTCATGAGTGCACTTCTACATTTTCACTATGTTATTATCTATCAAGAATTGTATGATGTTTCTTTTCCTCCAACATGCAACTTCAGCTTTTAGGAACAGCTTCTCTTCCTCTTTTAACTGAACTCCATTTGGGGTAATTCTGTGTTTACACAGCAAATACAGAAATGCAGTCTCTCAGTATCCAACTTAGCTGTACTCATATAGAGGTCCTTCAGTCTAAGCTCCAGATTTTTAGTTGGCTAGATTTCTAACCAGCTGGGTAATGTTAGACTCTATGGCAGCAGTCACAAAACAGTCATGGACTATGATGAATATTTGGTTATCATTAATAGAATTTGTTTAATTTCATAATTTTCTAAAAGTGTTGTGAATGTAGTTGAAATATAAATACTCTTTACTTTTTTTTTTTCTTTGACCAGCTTGTTCACTTTTAAATAGCCAGTAGAGTCAAATGCAAAAGGCATGCCACCATTTCTTGCATGCACTTCTTAATAAAATATGAATGTTATGTGCTGCTTCATTATTTTGTCTAAACTATTAACTGATGCAGGAATGTATAAAGAAGTATAAAGCTACTCAAAGGCTTAATTAAAATACTTAAGAATGAAATAATATTTTAATAATCTCCTTCTGGTAAAGATTTTTCTAGAAGGCTGAAAAACTGTAACTGGAAAATAAGTAGTCCAGTGATTCTTTACTCTCATCCTATAGTATAAGGTTATTTTTTTAACCAGTGGTTATTCAGTTCAAAGTACACGTTCAGACACCCACAGCATTATACCGTACATTGAGTTATTATTCATCTGTGGTGTCCCTTTTATTCCAAATAACCACAAAAGTTTCAAAACTTAATCTGAAATTTATTTTTTCAGTAGAAGGTTAGACTTCATTTGTTGAAATCGTACCACAGACAACCTGGAAAACAAGCAAGCAACCAACCAAACTTGCGAAAAGTATGTTTAAATCTTTTTTATAATGTTCAGAATTCTTGAAACATGGGAAAATAGTTCTGCAACAGTAAAAGTTATTCACTAATCATTTTATTACTTGAAAAAGGAAAGGTGATGGTCCTATGTCCAATAAGGCTCTATACTTCCCTGAGTGTGTTAGCTGTTAAGGTAAGGTCATGGATTTTTCTCTCACTGTGCTACAGGGCCAGTAGCATGCACTCTTCCTAGGCTTTTCTTTAAGTGGCTAAGGCACTTCCTTGGTCAGAAAATGGAATTAAAACACAGGCTTTCCTATTCTGGGTAAACAGTCTGGTCAGCAGGTTTCTTATGTTGAAAGCAAATGAACCAACCAGACAACCCAGGAGCCACTACTGCTTTCTTTTGTCCGCAGAGTGTCTGTGACTGCCAGACAAGCTGAAGACAGTTCAAGCATCCCCACTAGATTGTCTGTTGTGAGAACTTGGACACCTCTGCTAAATGTCAGTGTTTAGATGTGCTTCCACATGTTTTTAATGTCTAGGGTATGACCAGGTGTCAAATGAATTTCAGCTTAATTAATATCTCTCAGGTACCACCAATTTTTCATCTTTCTTAATGTGTAAAGAATTTAGCTTAATGTTGCTTTGTCATGGGCTGTCTTTTATCTTTAATCATAATAAGATGAAGGTTCATATAAAAGCACTTATTTTACTTTCCACATATAGCCATAGCTTGCTGTGGCATTAACGGGAGCTATATATGAAAGTATTGAAAAAGAAAAGGTCCCTGAATAATTTATAAAGGTGAGCTACAAATAAGTGACTAAAATACCAGAATAATAAAATATGCATATAGGGACTAAATTGCTCAAGAGCTGGTAATGAAATATCCATCCCTTCACCTATGATGTCTACCCATCCTTCTTACCTAGTTAATATATTTCTGTAATCCCTCTGAAATGTACTATCCAAATTCATGATCAGTTATTTCTGTAAAAGGCTATTAAAAAAAAATCACTTTTACTTGTTATAATAAAAATCAGTTGCTATTCAGAAAGCATAAATTGTCAGAATAATTGTTAACAGCCTTGTTTCGTGTCTTCAGTTAACTTTAGAAATGAAAGCCTAAGATTCTCCTATAAACAGAAAATGTCTATAATCCACCAGGGCATAATGAAGCAAATGATTATTTCTGAAACACCTACCCTGCCTGTCAGCCCCTAAGCACTTCAACAAAGCACTCTGAGTCATTGTTATAAAGAGGTGGTGTGACAGAAGAAATGAGCCACAGGTTGGAGATCCTCAGGCAAACGCAGCCCAGTGCATATGGTACATCATTACCAGTCTGATTTTAATGAAGTTTTAGAGCCTTAAATTTCACATCACAGTTGGTGCTCATACACATTTTACTGTTATTGCCTTTCATTTTCCAAGTAAAGATAATTGATGATCTTTACTTAGAGAATTTGTAGATTTTGGAGCTGTCTATTTTTAACATGATTTCTACATTTTTTTCTTTATGTATACATGCATGTTTTCCTTTATGCCGATTTTTATTTGGTCTAATGATTTTTTTAGTGTTTTTAAAATAGAATCAGCAAAAGATAGACTTCTTTGTCTTTATGTAACTGAGCAAAATTTCATTAACATCTCCACTGACATGAATGAAATTATGTGTAAGGAAAGGTTACATTAACCTTGAGTAAGAGTTGAAGAATCATATGGTCCTTACTGAGTATGCATTCTACAAACCCACTCAGAGTCTAATCTGTCATGCTATCACTTAGCTAAAAGATTGGATTAAAATAAATCGAGGCATTCTTGGTTTCTATTTAATGCTTTTTTATAAAGAAAATCATTGAAATTATTAACAAATAGTGAAATGAGCAAGAGAGAAACAATAAAAGTTGAACATAAATAAATAAAGAAAGAACCTAAAAAATTGAAAGAAATGGAAAAGCAGTTAAGGAAAAGGAACAAATAAGAGAGTAAAGCTTCAACCATTCACAATCAATCCCTCCTAGAGAAAGACATATTAAAATGACGACTCAGGTGCTGCATCACATCACATGCATCTTTCACTTGCTTTGTTTTTCTGAGTCATCTTCCATACCTCGTTCAGAAGCCTCCTGAGTCCTTGGTACTTCCCAAGTTCAAGATCACAGCCATTGCTGGTCTACAGTTCTTTGCCAAAATAAGTTTTTAGATTGTTACCATCACACTTACAATAACAGTATTTGTGGAAATATAGCTAACAGCTAAAAATTCCAAATTAATATGATCATTCTGCCTACTTTGAACTTACTATGTCCTAGATCAAAAAATTTCAGATTCTATGCTCCATGAGACAAATATATAGGTTATGAGAAATACACATTTTAAAATCCTCTTTAAATAATAAAAGCCTGAGCACAGAAAGTAGTCCTCACTGCAGTTTTTTGGTATATGCTGGATATTTGGAAATGCATTTCAAATCTATCCTTTCATATGTTAGTAATAGATTAAAGAAAACTAAAATATTTTGGTTTTACAGGCACTATCAACATTCATAAGGCTGTTTTTTAAGATTATATATACAGGGCTTGATTCCAAATGGCAAGGTTTTGGAGGGATATGAAGATGTCAGCAAAGATAACTCAGGTTTAGTCACCCGTTTAGCCCTTGAGAGAGTGTCAGTAGTAACAGACGTTGTCTTGGTTTGTTCCTGGTTCCCCAGCTCACCCTGACCTGGTTCCTCAGACTTGAAACAGTAGCATGTTATAATGTGATTATCTGTGGTGGGCTCATCTTGGCTGGATGTCAGGTGCCACGAAGCCGCTCTATCCCTCTCCTCCTCAGCAGGACAGCGGGGGGAGAAATTAGGATGGAAAAAATAAAATAACTA
The DNA here is from genome assembly GCF_000687285.1 of Phaethon lepturus. Taxonomy (NCBI): domain Eukaryota; kingdom Metazoa; phylum Chordata; class Aves; order Phaethontiformes; family Phaethontidae; genus Phaethon; species Phaethon lepturus. The sequence continues at coordinate 25,823 of NW_010525363.1, read as the reverse complement.
AACACATGGATCAAGATAAAGGCAGTTTAATAAACAAAAAGGAAAGGCCAAGTGCAGAAGCAAAAGAAAACAAAAGATTTACTCTCTAATTCCATCAGCAGGAGATGTTCACCCACTTCCTGGGAAGCAGGGCTTCAGTACGCGTAGTGGTTCCTCCAGAAGAAAAACAACGAAAAAACTAATGGTTCCCTACTCCTCTTCCTTTATTTCCTCCTAAATATTTCCAGAAGGTCTTGTTAAGCCTCTACCTTGAAAAACAACAGCCTGGAAAAAACAAGAAAACAGTTTTCCTTCTACCATTTCAAAGCTGAACCACACATACAATATTCACTGAAATTTTGTAATAAATTATACAGTTCCTGTACAGGAGAAGCATTTCTTATATTGTCATTAAAAATCACATGAATTTTAGTATGTATGTATAATTTCTTTCTTTGAACTGAAAGTGCAGAAGGCCTTTGGAAATAGAGTACTTTAGCATGAAATCCAAAACACAAAGTCATATCCATTAATTTTATCTATCTCAACTGTGCAACTCAGTGCAGGCTTAGGATAACATAAAAGAAAAAGCTTTTTTTTTTCTTTCTTTTTTTCTCATCTCTTTGTTAAACTATACTAAAAGATTGTTTATTTAGGCTGAATTCTGCACTGAAAACAAGGTTTAATCAAGCATTGCATTGTTTAAAGTTGCTGTAGGAAGGGTAACTATATTGATTAAAATTTGTAGTAATCAAGACTGTTGGTCATTGGAAGCATAAAAAAAAAGTGTGGCTCTTTCAAAAGGGGAAAAACAAGGGAGTTATCGTAGTTACAGGAGATTTTGTTTTTTCTCTTGATGGTCACACAGGAAAGAGGATATCTAAACTGATGAAGCGGAATGCCCAGACCATCCTGATGTTCATATTTTTACCATTAAGTCTGAGGTTATTTATGCTGTGGCACAGAAACATGGTGGAAGGATTGGACCAAAATATCACAAAAGGGTTGGGATAGATCTGTATTTGCCTCAAATCATATTGAATAAAAATAAAGCATTTTACATTGGGATGGTGAACCACCCTTGCCAGAGAAAGACGTGATAAAGTGCTTCTCAGAAAGATTCTTGTGAAGCCTATGTCTGCAAGAGGTGCATAAGACACTGGAAGCTGCTGTTAAATGATGTACAGAGGAAAAAGTCTGCACCTTGATGAGGTTAAGGACTATGGCTGCTGATATAGACATCTTCAGGAGACCATAAATTAGAGGGACTAGAGGGGAGGAGACATTGAGAGTAATATATTACAATGGCCAGAGACAGAGACACTACCTAGTTTCCTAACAGACATCAGTAATGTTAATACAACTGTGTGCTGAAAAAAAAGCAGTAGTATTTTCTTAGACTAGAAGGAAAAGACAGTTAGCTACCTTTCATGCAAGGAAGCAACTGTTAGTGCTTTAGCTTGTAAAAACGTATCTTGTTCATTAATAACAAATTAATGTGTATTTAACAAAGGAAGGCTGGGAAGGAATGAAAATGGGTAGTGCAGCATGAAAAGAAAAAGGAAAAAAGGATAGAGTCTAATTGCTCTCTTCAGCTACCTCATGGGTAGAGAAGGCAGGGCTCAATTTCTCTGGAGGCACACAGTAAAAGCACAGGAGTCAGTGGACACAAGTTGCAGCAAGAGTTACTCCAATTAGGTAAAAATGAACAAATTCTTTATGATGAGGATGGCCAAAGAGTGGAACAGGTCACTCGGAGAGGCTGTGGGTGCTCCACCTTGGCATGTTCAGAGAGCATCTAGACAGGCCCCTGAGCCACCTAACATAACTCTTACCTTAA
>NW_010525363.1:0-23973 GCF_000687285.1 Phaethon lepturus | reverse complement strand
GATTTCTGCAGGATGTTGGGTCATCTGATCTCCTTGAGGCTTCCACATTAAAAATGAAAACAATTTGACTAAGAATATAAGTTCATCAGTTAGTTGAATGCACTGTGCAGGCAGGCACTCATCAAACTCTGAATTCAGCTTTGAGAGACTGATTTTCATTACAGAAGGCACTGGGCTGACAATGGTGGCAGCTCAGGAGTGTAAACATGTGGTAACAGTGTGAGACCACCAGACTTCTATTCTGGGTGAAATTTATAACCTGATCCCCAGAGAGAAGAGACTAGTGCACTGACCCACTTCCCAATTATCCTCGAGTCTCGTGCTGTGACTTACTATGAGGATGACTCATGGACCTGCAGAGAAAATATTTACTGAACAGCCTGCCAGCAGAGGATGAGGTGGGCAGAAAGGAGAGAACCATGTTAAATAGAGATCAGCATAATTGAATTCCATTTGCTTAGTGATCCTGCACCTCTCTGCTCTCTGCAGATATTTTTTTCTTTAAAAATAATATTAGCTGCAGAAAACCCAAACCAAAAATTGTCAGTGTTTAAAAGTGTCATTAAATAGAATAAACACAGAAGAACAATACTTCAAATTAGTTAAAAAAGAGGGCAAAGTAAATCCCAGGCAGATAGTCATACAAGGTTTTAGCCTGTGGCTAACAGGTAATAGACAGCTAGCCAGGGGCTATCTGCAAGCTTGAAGGGGAAAATAAGCTGACAATTCCCATCCAATCTGTTTGTGGTTGAGTATTTGTTTTGCATACTGACTCTTCCGCTCTAGCCTTCTGTTGTGGTGTAAACAGATGAGACTTGGGCTTCACAACTGCAGCAAGCAGTTTATATCCTACTTTTCAAGGTAAATTCCTCCACGTCCTGGAATGGAGATGGCAGAAAACCATGGAGGAGCCAGGACTTCTGTTGCTGTGGTTACAGACATTCTTCTTTTATTCTTCAAATAACAAAATTGTACTCATCAATCTAATTACAAGAGAAAACCTGGGGCAATTGTTTCAGGTTCCACCTTTGGCAGTGGTTTCTGTAAAATGAAGACATTTTTCAGTACAGAATCTCATAGATAAAGTAGTGTCATTGACAGAATTACGAAGCATGTGGGAATATCACTTTTTAACTCCTACTCTCTGGTAGTAGGATCATAGAATCGTAGAATAGTTTGGGTTGGAAGGGACCTTTAAAGGTCAACTAGTCCAACTCCACTGCAATCAGCAGGGACATCTTCAACTAAGATCAGGTTGCTCAGAGCCCCATCCAGCCTGACCTTGAATGTTTCCAGGGATGGGGCATCTACCACCGCTCTGGGCAACCTGTGCCAGTGTTTTACCACCCTCATTCTTAAAAATTGTTTCCTTATATCTAGTCTAAATCTACCCTCTCTTAGTCTGAAACTGTTATTCCTATTGATCTAACTAGATCCAACCTGATCTAGTGGAAGATGTCCCTGCTGATTGCAGTGGAGTTGGACTAGTTGACCTTTAAAGGTCCCTTCCAACCCAAAGTTTCTATGATTCTATGATTACAACAGGCCCTACTGAAAAGTCTGGCCCCATCTTCCTTCTAAGCCCCCTTTAAGTACTGGAAGGCTGCCATAAGGTCTCCCCAGAGCCTTCTCTTCTCCAGGCTGAACAACCCCAGCTCTCTCAGCCTTTCTTCAGAGAAGTGCTCCATCCTTCTGATCATTTCTCTGCCCCTCCGCTGGACCTGCTCCAACAGGTCCAGTCTTTCTTGTGCCGAGGGCTCCAGAGCTGGACGCAGGACTCCAGGCAGGGTCTCACCACAGTGGAGCAGAGGGGCAGAATCCCCTCCCTCCACCTGCTGGCCACGCTTCTTTGAATGCAGCCCAGGATACAGTTGGCCTTCTGGGCTCCAAGCGCACATTGCCAGCTCATGTCCAGCTTTTCATCCCCCAAGGCCTTCTCGGCAGGGCTCCTCTCAATCCCTCATCCCGCAGCCTGTATTGAAACCAGGGGTTGCCCTGACCCAGGTGCAGGACCCTGCACTTGGCTTTTTTGAACCTCATGAGGTTCACATGGGCCCAGTCCTCGAGCTTCTCCAGAGTCCTCTGGATGGCATCCCGTCCCTCAGGCATGTCAACTGCACCACCCAGCTTGGTGTCATCTGCAAACTTGCTGAGGGTGCCCTTGATCCCACTGTCTGTGTCATTAATGAAGGTATTAAAGAGTACTGGTCCTGGTATGGACCCCTGGATAGGCCTGTATTGTTAGCCGGGGTGCATAGTTTCACAGCATTTACACAGTGGGAATGGTGTCGCATATAAAATTTACCTTAGATAGTCCTGAAAGAGTTTGTGTATTCATGAGGCAAAGTGCAGCATTGAAAGAAAATATTTGCTTGCATCCTGGAAGCGGTATTAACTGCATTAATTTGATTCTGTTTCCAGGTTAATTTACCCTTGTCTCTCAGCAGAGATAATTATCTTGGACATGACACTAACATTGCTGTATTGCTTCCAATTTCTGAGATAAATGTTGCTGAGTTGTTTCAGGAATCTTTCTGCAGTTTGTATCTAGGACCTTATGTATGAGAAAGCCAACACAGCCTACTGTTTATTTGACATGTTCAGTCCTATGTATGGCTTCATTTCTTAACTTGTCTTAGCCTGTCCGCACTGTGGAAAATTCCACTCTGCCTTATTTTGGGGGTTCAGTTTTTCTTGTACCTTTCTGCATGGATAATGAAACTTGGAGGTAATCCAAATGGAAAGTCAGCATCTGCCCCTAGACCCATACTGTAAATAGGGTGTTAGTGGGAGGTAACAGTTCTACAAAACTCTGTATTTTGTATTTTTTACAGTATTAACCTCCCCATACCAGTGATTCCGAAACCTGAGACTAATACATTAGGAACTGGCACTAAACTGTACCTTACTCAGTACAACCACAGAAGTTACCAAAACATGCATTAAAGGATTTTCTACAAAATACTTGTTCAGTTGGAGAGTTCGGGATTTATTTCAGGTCCAAGATCTGTTTGATGCCAGAGTTAAGATTAAAAATCAGGGAATCCCTGATAAGCACTCTCATTTGTTGTCAAGCCAGTGAATCATACTTCTCTTTCCATGATTAGGTGTGCAAAATATCTTTCCCAGCTTCCTAGGGGAATTTGAAATACTAGTAAATTAGGACTGGTGTGGTGAAGGCGGAAATATTCAACACTAATATACATGAGCATTTATCTACTGGTATAAATGCTGAAACTGTACGATAATCAGTCCCTAGTCCCATATAATTCCCAGACAAACATCACAAGCACAGTTCCAAACTTATGGTTACAGTCACCAAAAATATTTCTGCCTTTACAGCAAAGTTTTCCTACGCACATAAACATGATACCTTAGACAATGGTCCTTGGCATTGAGTGATGACAGAGAGCTCCCTAATGATGGTGTTTCACTACCTCCCACTTGCAGTACAGGGCATTGATCAATTGAAAATTTGGTCCCTGGTTTGTGTCAGGCTTTTCTCCTGACCCCTATACACACTTCCAATATATACAGTTTTTTAATGTCCCTTTGAAAAGTATCTTAGACACAAAATGCAGATCTTAGGAAGGTTACCTGGAGCGGGGGTGAGCAAAACACCAGTGGAAAAATCCACCTGTATGGATGTACAGTTCAATATTAAGAGTCTGCAGTATTGAACTTTGGAATTAATTTTTAGAAAGCTCCCTCAAACTGAGGAAAAGAACATTTTGTTACAGTTACCAATCCTGCTGCATTTAATCCATTTTCTTGCTGCAAAGTATACAACAGCAAGAGAACCACACATACAAGCAGCTATCCTATGAGATTCTGCATCACATTCTTACTGAAAACAATATAGAAAATGAGTCAGGAAAATGTCTTTGAAAGCATAATTTCTTACAAAAATCACAAAGATACTGTCAAACATATTTCAGTAAGCAGGAAATGAACCCTGCTTGCACCATAAATCATTAATGTTTAATCACCAGCCAATGCCTTAATAAGCTCACTGGCATGGAAACTCTAAGATACTCAAAGGATAGTTCTGGCAAATCTGGCATGCATGGTTGGCTTGTGTGCTTAATTACTGTTTATGCATTGGCAGTATCCAAACAGTTGTATGTAATAAATAGAACACTGTCACACTGTCCAGATGGTTTTAGATTCAAGGCCCAGGGAGTATGTTTGAAGATTACAGGCCTGATTTACTAACAATTCACAACAGCTCAATTGCTGAAAATCATGCTAATAGCATACGTTTCAGCAATTTCATCAATGCAGAAATAAATATACTATTAATGACTATTTCAAAACACATTTTATCTTCTATTTACCCACTCTTCAGAAGACATAATAATTTTATTTTGGTTTGACAGAGGTAGCAGCTTTATTTCTGTGGTGTCCAGTAGGTTTGACAGAAATTTGTTCTTTTACACAGAACAAGGGAGTGCCAAGCAGAGATAATCCAAGCTATCTTGGAAAATGATAGTGTAGGTATTAGAATCAGTATAGCCGCTTTAGTGTGGTGATCTGACTTAATTAATTTACACTGTCAAGAATTAGGGGCAGAATTAGGTGACATCAAGTTAAGAATGGAATCATTAATTGTTTCAGTCTTTTACTTACGTATAAATATGAAGCCACGTTATTCTATCGGTTATATCAGTTATGCTGGTTCTGTTTAATAACTTCATCAATGATCTGGATGAGGGGATCAAGTGCACCCTTAGTAAGTTTGCAGACCACACCAGTTGGGTGGGAGTGTTGATCTGCTGGAGGGAAGGAAGGCTCTACAGAGGGATCTGGACAGGCTGGATTGATGTGCTGAGGCCAATTGTATGAGATTCAACAAGGCCAAGTGCCGGGTCCTGCAATTAGGTCACAACAACCCCATGCAACGCTACAGGCTTGGGGAGGAGTGGCTGGAGAGTTGCCCAGTGGAAAAGGCCCTAGCGGTGCTAGTCAACAGCCATCTGAGGCGGCAGTGAGCCCAGGTGGCCAACGGCATCCTGGCTTGTATTAGCAATAGTGTGGCCAGCAGGAGTAGGGAAGTGATTGTACCCCTCTACTCGCCATTGGTGGGTCTGCACCTCAAATACTGTGTTCAGTTTTGGGCCCCTCACTACAAGAAGGAAGTTGAGGTGCTGGAGAGTGTCCAGAGAAGGGCAACGAAGCTGGTGAAGTGTCTAGAGCACAAGTCTTATGAGGAGCAGCTGAGGGAACTGGGCTTGTTCAGTCTGGAGAAGGGGAGGCTGAGAGGAGACCTTATTGCTCTCTGCAACTACCTGAAAGGAGGCTGTGGTGAGGTGGGTGTTGGTCTCTTCTCCCAAGTAACAAGTGATAGGACAAGAGGAAATGGCCTCAAGTTGTGCCAGGGGAGGTTTCGACTGGGTATTAGGAAAAATTTCTTCACCGAAAGGGTTGTCAAGTATTGAACAGGCTGCACAGGAAAGTGGTTGACTCACCATCCTTGGAGTTATTTAAAAGATGTGTAGATGTGGTGCTTAGGGGTGTGGTTTAGTGGTGTTAGGTTAACGGTTGGACTTGACAATCTTAAAGGTCTTTTCCAACCTAAACAATTCTATGATCCTATGATAACTTTCAAGCAGTCAAAAAAAATTTTGGTAAACAAGTTTATGAAGAAAAGTCTTTTTCATCCCCAAACTGGATTTGACACAACTTTGTGAAATTGCTTTAAGTTTATTTCCTTTGGGGAAGAAGAGAGAGGAGAGAGAAGGAGAGAATCTGGGACGAATGAAAATGGATTTTGAGTAAAGATGTACTTTTATTTAATAAATTAATTCTTAGAACTCCTTCCATGGGCCAAGAATATGGGCAACTTGAAACAAATTTTTTCTCTCTTTGAGAGTATATGAAGTTATCTCCAATTTTTCACAAAAAATGCCTTATCAGAAAGATTATAGGACAGTCAGCGTGTAAGTGAGAATGGAGATAGACTTTATCCCCTCCACATGAACAGGAAATGAAGTGTAATTTTCTTTGCAGGGCATGGGGAAAAAAAAAGAATATGCCAGCAGCAGGTAATTGAACACAGTAAGAGATGAAGTAAAAAAAACTGATAAAAAGGGTAGCATTTTCCCCTCCTTATGTGGATAAAAAACATTACTACCAATCTAAGAAATCATCTCAGTAACTGGATTATAATTTGAAATTTGTTTTTTATTAGGAAGGATGCACTCTAAAAATTATCGTTGACCATATTTGGTAACCATCAATCATAATTCATTGTGTTTTGATCTCTCCATGATGAAGATGCTGTTCCATGGCTTCTTTTTCACCATAAAACTACCTGAAATGTTTCAAGATTATATCCAAAATAGGATATATCATCATAAACATATGGACTTAACTGAGTAATTCATCTGTTCATTCCTTACTATTCACTAATCTTCAGTTATTCACCTGCTTATCCATTCCTTTATAGCCAACTACTCCTAGAGCAGTTCATTTTATGTTAAAAGAGATATCTGAAATAGATACGTAACTCCATCTCCACTGACTGCAAAAGGACTCTAGCAAACCAGTTCAGCTGTGGATATCCACAAGTTAAACAAATATCTTTAAGTGAGAGTTATAGGCCTATCCTCTACACCCAAAATATATCCCAAAGAAATAATTGTCCCACTAACCTAGAAACCATCTTTTAGTTTTATTTAAATCAATGCTGTAGCACTCCTGCACTGTTCCTGCCTATGGGGAACTGGAGTACAAAACGAGTAGTGCCTACTTTTTTTTCAAGGATCTTGACACAGTAACTATTCAAAGGTCTTCTACCATATGCCATTAGACCTTTCAAAAATACATTTATAATTTTTTTCTTTAATTAGTCATGGAAAACAAAAAAATTAAGACATTACCTGTATTCTGTGCTTCATCATGGTTAGCTGTAGTTAACTAGTTCAATGCAGGAGTTTCCCAGATGACCATAGAAGTTCATATCTCTTTTTCTAGACTGTAAAGGACATATTTACCTATCTAAATGTCTAAGGGGGGTTGAACTCTACAGTCAGACCATACAAATGAAGAATGGTAGTGATCAACTTCTAGGTGTTTTAGTCATTTAGTCACTCTGCATTCTTCTAATTTGTTTACATTGTTTTAGGTTAGAGCAAGAGCTAGAAATAAGTCGAACTGGAAGCCTTCAAACAGTATTATTTATTAAAACCCTCTTTAAAAGGTTTTTTGAGGTACTGTCTGCAATGCGGGGATTTGTCATTGGTATTATCAAGACCATATTTTAGACGGATGTGGAAATGAACTCTAAAGATTCAAAATGCAGAAGACATCTTTCACATTTTCGGTGCATTAAAATGGAAAACAAGACTCAAATTTAAGAGCAGCTTCTCTGTAATGGCAGTATTTGAGATGTTTCCAAAATCTGAAGAGCACTAGACATGCCTGGCTGCTAATACATTAAACATTCACATTTTTGGTTTAAATTACTAATTCTTCTACCTTTTAATTCACATATAAAATCCATCAACCTCTCCTCATATTTGAGCAAGTATTTTATAGCAGCATGGCTGTAGTGAAGTCTCAGGTTACTGAGACTGTTTAAAAAGTTTTGGGTCAGGACAATAGAGCCTGTTGGTGCTCTTACTATATTTGTCATATTCTTTACTTATACCCTGAGATGTGCTGCTGCTAAGAACTAAGTCATATTTGTTTCAAATAAATAGAAATATGTTATCCTTCCTCTTGTTTCTACATCCTAATTGTCAGAATTTTAGCAACTATGACTGCTCTTATCTGCTTCAGAAAAAGTAGAGATTCTCTGTTTTGATCATGCAGACCATTATTTATTCTAAGCAAAATTAGTTAGATAATCTAAAACTGTAACTGTCACTACAGATTTTCCATTTATGTTTTTTTGAGATACAGATACAATTCAACTGACCACTCTTAGGACATTAATCTCTTGCATTCACTGTTCAGACAGTGAACGCCTTAGTCTGGTAATGTGCTTTGTGTTCCTAGCTCTTGAATACATTACGTTTAAAGACCTCCTTTTCCTTCATGCTGTTTAGAGTTTAAGTTCAAGAAATGTTTACCTATTCTTACTGAGATTTTCACTGTTTAGGGATTCGATTAAGAGACAGAATTCTACTGAGTCTTTCTCTTTTATGGAGAGTATCATTATATACATTAACTATTTGATCTTTTTTTATTCAAAATTTAATGACCTGACTAGAAGAGTTGTTTGTTGCAATCTGCTAAAAATCTGAAGGGGGCAAGTTTCACGTCAAATAAGAGTGATCATCTTCTGGGATTTGAAGCCAAATACAACACAGGTTGGCATAACATATGTTGGCATAACATGATTGTTCTTCTAGAAAATGTAGTATTTGCTTTCTCCCGGACCATGTTCATCTTTTTTTTTGGTCATTTCATTTTCATCATTTTCTTCATCATTTTATAAGAAAGAAGAAGGCTCTGCTTTAATTGACAAAATAGTTGAGCAGCAACTCCAAAACCATAGTGATTCATCCAGATTTACAGTGTAAAAAGGAGAACATTGCCTGTTGACATATTTTAATAACAATGGACTCTATTCTCTAACATGTTTATCAAGTCAGTAATTTTCCATGAACATTGAAGGACTTCCAAAGATATATTTCTGTGATTATTTTCTTTTTCTAGCTTTGTACTATGCTTCATTGGGTGTGTGTGGGGGACTAAAGACATTTTCTACAAAAATACTACTTTTTGAGAAATTCCCAATCTATTGAAAAATGCTTATTTAATATATCACATGAAATGGCAAAACCAGTGAGAAAGGTAGCAGAGAGAAAGGATCCAAGTCTTAAAAGTTAATTGTCTGCAGCAGTTCAAATAGCTTTCACTTTAGCTGAAAAGGGATTTCCTCTGTCGGCTGGATTTTCAAAGTGCAGCCATGTATACAGATACTTAAACTATGGTACCATTCATTTTATCAGGCACAAGCCACCAAATAACAGTACTTAAAGATGCTACTGAAATGTATTTACTTAAAGGATCTGTCTAGAGGTTGTCATTTTTTTACATCGTTATCTTACATTTTGATAAGGTGTATCACAAGTCCAATGTATTCTTGTTTCCTTGTGACACTGTGCTTTTATAGCCAAGAGAGGCTGATGAGATAGCTGTATAAAGGTTGTCAAGAGGATGTAATGGAAAAATATCTTTCTGGCTCTTCTTCTGAATTTATAGAACAGCTTTATTTAGTTGAGAAGTAAAGATTTAAAATTGTATTACTATAAAAAAGTATCATTTTTTTTATGGTTAATGGTGGTATGTATATGGCATAGTAATATGTTCAAGAACACAAGTAGATCATACAGCATTCTCCAACTAGCAGCATTATTAAGTAATGACCTACAAATATTGACACTTTTAAGATATATAAAGACATTCCTGCACCACAAACTACAGTTGAGCATTTATCTCCTTTCACTCTTTTCTTCAAATGAAGTTATACAGTGATAGCATCCAAACGGCTATCTATTGCAAAGGCTATAAATGCTGCAATAACAAAGTTAATAGGATAATTCTAAGTTGTCATTCTGAAATACTGATTAAAGCAATTGTTAAATTGAAATGGTTGTGCCTGTTTATAGGGCATAAATTTGAAGACAATTCTATATAAACACATTAAGAACTGTATTTCAGTGGCATTATAGCCTTCCAAGGAACTGAAAACTGAAAACTAGTAACTGATAGATAAACTTAGCATTACTCAGACTCATAGTATCAAATTAAAATGAAATAAAAATACAAAATCTCATCTCCTATAATACTCTGAAATTTTAGCATATGTACTGCTTTTGAAGAACTGGAACCTATTCATAAACTTTGTGCAGAAACATATTTTTACAATACTATGGTAAGAGAATTAGGCATGATAAGCAAATCAGAAGTGAGACAGGGGAAAATGAACAGACTTATCAAACAATTAAAACTAGTATGAACAAAAAAGAGGTATTAGGGCTTGAATTCCTGAGTCTCAGAAAAAGGTAAGATATACCACACATTCTTATTTTCAATACTTAAAAATTATGCAGGTAAAATAAATAAGAGACAGACCTAGATTGAATATAGGAACATAGCATCAGTTGCTATGTAAGTTAAAATTTCTTTTATTTCTTAGCTAAAAAGAGATTCAGGGACAGCAAGCTGCATGTCCTGGAGTTCACTGTAACAACAATGTCATTTTATTTCATTCTAGCACGTGATGTTATCTCGTCCTCAAATCATTCTGTCAGACAAATGGGAATTCACTGATGGGCAGATCACAATTCACGGTCTGCTTCGTTAGGTGTTGAATACTGATGCTACTAGGATGCTTCTCCTCTCCTACTACAGTAGCCTGCAAATGCAGAGAATAATTCTCATCTGTCCTGTTTTTGGCTACGACTGAGTTAATTTTCTTCCCAGTAGCTGGTATAGTGCTGTGTTCTGGATTTAGTATGAGAATAATGTTGCTAACACACTGATGTTTTAGTTGTTGCTAAGTAGTGCTCATACTAAATTAGGGACTTTTCAGCTTCTCATGCTCTGCCACTGAGGAGGTGCACAAGAGGCTGGGAGAGGGGGCACAGCCAGGACAGCTGACCCAAACTGGCCAAAGGGATATTCCTTAGCATATAATGTCACGCCCAGTATATAACTGGGGGGAGTTGGCTGAGGGGGGCTGACTGCAGCTCAGGAACTGGCTGGGCATTGGTCAGTGGGTGGTGAGCAATTCTATTGTGCATCACTTGTTTTGTATATTCTTTGATTACTACTACTACTACTACTACTACTACTACTACTGCTGCTGCTGCTACTACTATTAGTGTTGTTATTCCCTTCCTTTTCTGTCCTGTTAAACTGTCTTTATCTCAACCCGTGAATTTTACTTTTTTTTTTTAATGGTTCCTCGCCCCCATCCCACTGTGGGGGTGGAGAGAGCAAGCGTCTGCATGGTGTTTAGTTGCCAGCTGGGGTTAAACCACAAAAATATCACAGGTTGTGGCTGTCACAAACTAGCATGGAGGCAAAAGCTTTAGGACTTCCTTTCTTTCTGAAAAAATAAACATCAAGCTGTGGTTTCATGAGTCACAATTTGGTTACTGTTATGTTATTTGGGCTGTTTGGTGAACTATGTACTGCCTTTACTTAGACCTCACAGCATATATATATTTACCCGTAAGTTAAAAATTATGCAGGTAAAATAAATGAGAGACAGACTTATCTGCTATTCACAGGGCCTGCATCACTCAGCGCTTTAAAATCTGATTATAGCAATATATTTTAATTTTAAACTCTATAGGAATATAATCAAAAAATGGTGCAGAAGGAGCATAAGCATGGCTGCTTACATTGGCAGCAGACAAACATACTGTGCATTGTGCATAAGCTTCAAGAACAAAGGCGTCTCCCAGGATTACAGTAAGTCTTGTGCCCATGAAGCTCTTGTTTGCTGATGTGGGAAGATTACAAATAGAAAAAAGGGTCAAACCTGATTAGTCAGGTAAATGACAGGTTCCTAAAACTATTTATGCCCACAAACACCATATTTAAATATGATCTGAAAATATTGTAAACAGTGATTTTATATTTTTCCACAAATCATCAACAAATTATAAGAATAATTCAGGCCAATAGTAGGTCCATGTGTCATGCCTCCTCTCTATAAAATAATTTTCACATTTTCAAACATTTTTAATCTATGTGGGGTTTTTTTATTAATTTAATTTAAGTAACAGGTATTTTATTTTTAATTGTTCTTCTATTTTCAATGAAAGTACTATACAAAGTTCCATCAAATGCACTTATCAGACAAACCCATAATTTAATTTTAAAAATGTATTGGGTTTGTTACTCACTTATTGGCCATAAAACTACACTGTTCAGAGTCAATTTGGTTATGTTCTTTTAATTCTGCACTTATTGTTTCCTGTTTCACTTTTTGCATTGTTTAGTTGTTGGTAACTGTCCTAAAGTTAATTACATCATCCAGATCTGTATTTTGTTTAAATAGTGGTACGGGTTTTTTCAGTTGTTCCATCTGGCCTTAGACAACTTACTAGCTTGCTACTTGATGATAATAAATAGTACTCATGGTTTCAGAGAATTCATCAGACTCACTGACAGATATTTCAGTAGTTTCCACTTCTGGTAATCCCTGACTTTTCTGACATAAATATTTAGCAGTTGCTCCTCAGTGAAGCCCTTGGTAACTACTATATCTGCTCTGCTTTCCAAATACTAAGTGGGAATTTATTTTGACTGCTTAAGACTGTTCTGAATTATTGTAAACTATCAGCTTTATCTATGCTAATAGTGATAAAATTGTTAGAACTTCACATGTCTGTACTGTATCCATATCCTTAGCAAAGAAAATAGATCCTGACCTTAGACTGGTTTTCATGAACAATTTTAACTTATTTATACTCCCAGATATTTTCCAATTTGTTATTGTTGTTAGGTTTTTAATGACCACTTTCTCTCTTACCAGTGATAGCTTTTAAAATAAAAGAGCCATCTTCTGTGAAAGCAGAATTGTGTGTTTTATGAGGGATGGGTGGCATCTAATAAAATGTGTTCATTTCTCCATTATCATTAACATTCTTTCCACCCAATTTTGTAGTTGATGGGTTTCAGCATCGGGAAACTGACCCTTTTAGAGTAGCAGGACATTTATTATAGGCTGGGACTATGCTGCATTTTTCACTTAACATAATAAACTAGCATCCAAGCAAACCATCATTTTTAGTGCAACAATCAATGAGACCTTCTAGAATTTGAATGGGTATTACTATACTTTGTTGTTTTACTTTTTAGAAAATTTAAATATATTTTCAATAGAAAATAGAAGCATAGCATTTGAGCTATCTGGGATAAAATATAAAATATATAACTCTATGTAATATGGATAGAAATTTAAAAAGCTGCTCATCTTGTTCTGTCTTCCAAACACATCTTGCATTAGCATCTTCTCTAATGCATCAGCTAGAACACTGATCCACAATGATATCACAGGTCCTGTTCATCTGAAGGATCAATCATTCTAAAATGCTTTATGACTGGAACTGTCTGATATATTACTTTTTTTCTCTGAACATGAATTTTGGGACAAAAGTAGTCTTCTGCTACATTGTTAATACATCATTTTGATGAAGTTTCATAGGAATATTCTGTGTATGAAAGAGACTTTTGAATCCTAGACAAATGAATTTATGGATCTGGATGTGTCAGAGCCTTGAACATATCATTTATAAAAGCAGGCTTACATATATTTTTCACATATAAAAACTCAGACTTCTTAAAAGGTTTGAAAAAATACCTTTTCTATATTCCTGCATGTAACAAAAACAAGTTTTGAAACTTGTTGCCAAGTGCCACAAGATGGAATTGTCATCCTGGCAGAGGTATTTTAAAGATGTCATCAGAACTACTTTTTGGACAGTCCTTTTTCAGTCAGTTATATTGTTTAATTTGTTGTTTGTTCTTTAAAATTTGTTGTGCTGTTCTACAGAAGTTTTAAGAGCAAGTAGTCTTGTTACAGTTCTGATTCTGCTACCCCAACATTATCCAACTGCAAGTTATGTATGTAGAGAAAGTTGGCTACCTTGGCTGCCAATCTGGTTGAGAAAGAGATCTGAGGACTTTCATCTGAGGGTAGTTCATTTCTTCCCAAAGTGGATACCCAGCTCAGAGTAGCTGCCAAGATTATGAGTGGAACACCAGTCAATGCAATTACATAGCAATCAACATTGTGTATTCTTTTGTTCAATGTAAAATTATAAATCAAAATTAGCAAAGACTAATATACCATGTGGTTTAATCCATAGAAATTTCATTGTAAATATGTTACACAGATTGCATAATGTGGGTACATCTCCAGACTTCTCATGTTTTCAGACAAACAGCTTCATGTTTCCCTAGGAAATATAATGCAAGATAAGATAGATCTTGCAATTCATATAGAGTTAATATCACTGAGATTTTACCCTCTTTCACTGAAATGTTTTTGATGAATATGCTTTTATTTCCAAGAAGTAAGAAGGATTGGACAGAGAACTGGCTAATTATAAAAAACTGGGATAATATAAATATCATTTAAGAGTTGGATTTAAAACAGTGGTTCAGACCATTTAGTCTTATACAAAACAAGTAAAGAAAACATGACTAAGAACTAATCCCAGATGAATTGAACTGAGAGCGGCACGGGAAATAGATCCTCACAGATCAATAAGTAAAGTGAAAAATCAAAAATTATTAACTAATTCACAGACTACATTAAACTCCAGATAATACAACCAGCTTTTTTGTATTATTGTTTTCTATTTAGGCAAGTAGAAGCAGCATGCAATTCTTTTTCATGTTATTAGTTTTGCTTCTTAAAGTAATCTCATGTTTGCCTGGGCAGCTGCAGGTGACTTTGGACTGCTTTATGAGAAGAATGATATCGTACTCTAATAAGCTTCAGATGGTAGAATAGTCTTTGAGATTTCATTGCTCTTTGCTGCTGTAACAGCTACCACCCCAGTCAGAGACCAAAACACCACTGTAGAGAATATTAGACAAGCACAAAAGAGAACAGCACTTAGTCCAAAAAGGCGACAGACAAATGAGGAAATAAAAGGTAACTGCAAGACAGTTTGAGGCAGAAAAACATTCAGAGATTTCAGCATTTGCTGCTGCGTCATGCATTGCATGCCAAAAATGAAAAGGCTTTGCACTGACTCCTAACTGAAGGGCTGTAAAAGAACTGTTCATCAACAGATTCTTAATTCTGAACCAATTACCCAGTTAGAAATAGATTTTTGTAACTGGGAGTCATGAATTCCAATAGAACAGCCAACAAAGACTCTCTACAGTCTTAAAAAGTGCCAGATTAGGAAGTGTACTAATGCTGTATACTATTACTGTGTCCATATAGAATGTAATATCAGAAGTCCCTCGCCTATAAATAAGGTAGTGTTCATATCCTTGCATGTACCCATGACAGTTTGGTCATAGCTAAGCTACGGTGTGCATAACCTCTGAAGTTGAAATGTAACACAGTAAAAATATATTTTTAAACGGACATATTATAGATATAAAACCAAAACTATACAAATAAGCAAGGATGCAAAACTCACATTTAGAGAAAAATAAAATGAAAAATTATCAGATTCTTTATCATCTGCTTTTTCTAGATGTTTAGGATTTGATATTACCAACTTTCAGAGCCCTCCAGTGTTTGATACAGAATTTTCTCCATTTTTTTTAAAAGACAAAAAATGTATGCAGTGATTTTGTGATGATCCACTAAAGAAATGCAGAATGTTCAAGTCTCAAATTGTGTACAGTTAATAAGCCGTTTCTGTCCATCCTTGCACTGCAGTCTGCTTTATCAATCAACCTTGTTTTAAGTTTGTCACTAAAACTGTTAAATCTGAAAGCAGAATCATAAAGTTTAAGAGTATTCATCAATATCTCTAAGAACAAAAAAGAACTTGGAACAAAAATTCATCTGAGACAAATGAAAGAAAGCAAAATTAATAGTATGCTGACTCATTCAGGTACATGAAATATGTTATGGGACTTCTCTGAAAAATCAGGAATGAGTCACTGCTTAATATAACATTTACATATCTCCATTAAGATAAAAAATGTTAATATATTGATGATACCTGAGTCTTGGAAGTCATTAGAAAGTATGAGCTGAAGAAACAACAATATGCATTTTGACATGAACAGGGAGTGTGAAAGTCTTAGGGGAAAGAACACTTACTGGACTATAATAAAGTGTTAGTAAATGGGCTCATTTAAATAACTAGAGATTATACTAAAACATCTAACTAAAGAAGTATCACATTGTGTCATAAATTCAAAATAAAAATTCACATCTTATATTTGTGTAAATATTTTTTCTGCATGCGGGAATCTGCAATGTCATCCAGGCACATATAAGTTGCAAAATCAAGGCCTAAAATACGTTGATTCATTCACTCTGAGTAGCTACAGGTGAATCAGAATACAAATATAACAATACAAAATTTGAGCTTCAAGATTTCACCCTTCTTGTCAGTGTGATTGGCTGAAATTATCTCTGGGTCTGCCCTTCCTTACATAGCACAGCATCCTACAGGTGCTTCAGCAAAGACAGACTTATAAATACACAATGCAGAAGTACTCAACGGTCTCAGGAATGGCTTTGAGAAGTATGATGGTGAACAGCAGCAGCACAGAGCAGTAGGCAAAGCATATTCCTTCAGACAGGCTACCTTGAATAGCAACAACAAGCCAAAAGAAGTTCAGTCCTACTAGAGCAGAGGTGGAAAACATAAGAGGAAGATGATTTGCCTATGCATTTTGAGTAAAATGCTAAAGTGTTTTAAGACCGTATCACATGGTAGATAGTATATAACAGTCTAACTGGACACATTAGTACCTGGGGGGGATAGCCACAACATTCCCATATCAGTCCAACTTTTTACATGTTTAGAATTCACATTTAGGGCTCTCTCTAGTTATAAGTAATGTAAGAAATGTAACATTCAGTCCTTATCCCAAATTGAAACAACATCACAAAAAAAGAAAAAAAAAAAAGGGTGGAAAATAAAGCATGTCATTTTATTCTTCTGTTTTGTTTTGCCTTATTTATTTCTGACCATATGGCAGCTGTGTAGACCATTATGACAGCCTGGAAGTTTAAATAAGAATATGAAAGAAAAGAAAAGGTTCCAGAACTCCAAAGATTCTTGAGATATTAGATAAGCGTGAAATTTTCATGCTTCTCTTCTGAAAGCTGAACACATCGCTTTTTACTATGATACAAAAGTTCTCAATCCGTTTGTGTGTTCAGGAAGCCTTTTCCCAGAAAGTTATTTATCTCCCCCTATAGCATTTGACAGAGTGATTTCTCAGAATATGAACTGATAATATTGTTCCCCAGAATTACAGTTTTTAAGAAATATCTCTTGACTGACATTCAATTTTAATAACTTTCCAATTTTTAGGCAGTAGGAGTTATGGGCTTCATTCCCCTTATCAAATACTTTGCTTGTTTTCGGTAGAGCCTCATGCAAGCACTGCAGAGATACTTCCTGATTTTTCAAGGTCTGAAAAAATTAAAATAAAAAAATCCTTCTTGTAAATGAGGTGCAAAGTCTCAGTAAAAACAAAACAAAAATATGAAGCATTTGCCATATGGCCTAAGGTGATATTTTTTTCAGTGTGGCTATTTCTAATTTATTATAGCATTACAGAAGTTCCATTTTTTTTTAAGCTTTTTTTTACCTTTTTGTTTTTACCTTTTTTTTTACCTTTCCAATTTTCTAATGTTTTTTAAATTTCCCAAAAATTTTCCAAATTTCTCCAATGTTAAGAGTAAAACTAATTTCTAGTTTAAAAATGCTGGAACCCAGTTTTCGGGTTCCTTTATAATGCATCTTTCTAAATTGTTGCAAGATAAAAGTTCTCATAAATTGCTTCACTTTTTGGTAAGCTGATGCCCTCTGTCCAAAATAAAAAACATTATCTTCCAACTAGCTGAAATACTTAAGACTTTAGTTACAGTTTTGTGTATTTAATTTTAAGATCAAAGGTTGAAAAATGTGTTCCAAAGTTTATCTTTCTCTTTTCTTGTGTTTTATTTTTTTGTTGGATTGTTGGGGTTTTTCTTCCCCATAAGATAGAATGGCAGATTTTCAAAGGTTGTGCTATTAAACTCAGATATAGGAGGAAAGAAATTTTTGTGTTAATTAAATATATAGGGCTGACCAATAAAGAAAAAACACCAAAAAATCAGCTTAATGCATCATGGAAATAATCATGCCAACAATGAATTTTATATGAGAAATCATATAAAGTTACCTTTTATTTTCAAAGAGGACTTTGAACATAGCAGTGAACATATTTTTTGGTATGCGTATCTGCTCTCCTTATAGTCTGTAATAGGGGAAACTGAGATTTTCACGGTAATCTATCTCTTTGTATGGACAACTAGACAAGAGTAAAGTGTCAATGTGTATAAATACAACAGCATTGCAATAGAAATACTTCAATTTAGAAGTAACAATAAAGAGAAAGATCTAGGTTTTAATTCTGGTTTTTTTTCAAGTCTCAGACAACATTTGAATCTTCCCTTTCAATTAAAATAGCAATGATGCAATTTATGTTACTTCAGTTGTTGAATATTAATACTAAACAAATGGAAACTAGTCATGAGGTGTGCATTTATAACATGAAGGGCAATTCATATTTGCCACAAATACAGAGGTATTCGCACTTAATGTTTACAGCACTCTGAGTATGACACCAATCAAACAAATCTTGGAATAGATTTTTACTATATTGGTTGATCACTGAAAGTTAATATATTTTAACAAAGGTTTAAAAACAGTTGTTCTTTACTGTATTTTCCCAATTATTTCCTTAATAATCACACTTGTTCCCCAGTTCTCAGGCACTAAAATTTTCATCAGCCCTACCCAGACTCAGTGCCTCCTAGAAAGAGACAGCTGCTAAACTGTGATAGATAAAACAAAAGATTACATAGCTTAACTGTTGGATTTAAGGTTGGTTTACGATTAGAGGCTTATTGAGACATATTAAAGTCTCAAAAGTCAGTGAAAATGCTTTTGTTGAGATCTGTGGCTTAGTTCTGTGCTCCCTAAGAAACAGTTGGTAGAGGAAAGCCCAGGCAATAAGGTAGGTGGATTCATGTAACATTTGAGGTGGGCATGCTAAGCTCATTCTTACCACCCAAAGTGGAAACAGGCACAATTTGGTAGACTTATTTTGAAGGTCATCAAAAAATTTTATGAACTGTGCCTAATGCTTCCCTGACTCTTATCAGTCAGCTTTTTATTAGTTACAGAAGGAGTCTATGGTGGCTGGCTCAGTATGGGATGTCCATATATTGTCAAGTGAATTCCTGATAGTCTGAGAAATGGGCACAGGATTCTGCTGAGAGGTCAGAAGGACTTCGATATTATTCCTCAGCTTATCCATTACTGCTCCTCTCAATAGGTGACCACAGTTAACTGGACCGGCTACAGTGTGTTGTTCTAAAATTTTTCTCTGGCACCTTAGAAAAATTATTTTGAAGTTTTTTTCAATGTTTTTCTGTGTGGTACTGTCTTTCTTGCCTACCTGATGATCCATGCTGCAGTTGTTGCACCACAGTCAATGTAACCCATTTCTGTGTTTCAGTCTGAAACTGTCAGTTATTACAAAATGCACTGAGTTTAGTCACACTAAACATGTTTTGCACTTGTGATGTTGTCTTTATAGGTGTCAGACACTATGTTCTTTGCAATCTGACACTGAAATTATGTGTCTATAAATTTTCATTATATTAATTTGTCATTATTGTTAGAAATTAATATTCTAGCTATTTGCAGTGAGATCATTCTAAAAATTTCACAAAACAACTATAGACTTTTATTGATTTATCACCCTTCTTTGATAGAGTTCACTTCCACACTCCAAAAACCTACTGTGCAATGTTATCAATCGATTTGTAATGATCACTCAGAGCTGCTACTGCCTTGTAAGTATTAAGCAATGCAATAAATGAACTTAAGTCCTGAAGAAAAGTAGAAAACATTTTCTGCTTCCACATAGAAAAAGATCCTAACCATTCCAGCTACACCGATCATTTTTAATAGTAAGGAAAGAAACATACACTAAAACATACAAGGCGAAAATCAAAGGAACAGAAGTCTGTGAGCAACCATGATTCTCCAAGGAAGTTAACAGATATTTATAAGAACATTTTACTTTTTGTGTAAGAATTGCTTCCCTTGCTGGATAAAAGTAAATAACTGAACATGTTCGAAGAAATTTTAAATTAAGCTGTGAGATAAAAAGCAGTTTAACAGTTCAAAGATTCCTAATGAGTAATACATACTTCTAGAACAATGACAACTCCGAAGTTACTAAAAGCTATTATCAACATAACAACAGATATGGCGAATCTATTGCTAACAAAGTGCAGATAATATATAAAAATCATGCTAGTGTAGGAGTTTCATCTATGTAAAATTGAACAGGATTTTAGGATTTAGTTCATGAGATGATATTTCTTCAATAACTCATTTAAATCTCTGCAAACGCTACTGCAGTGAAACTAATAAAGGAGTAGGTAGGAAGAAAAAAAAACAAGACAACATGACAATACATTTCAAGTTGTTAATTAGGGAATAGCCCTTCTTAGTTGGGCTGTCGTTTTACCCCTTTACTTACTTTCCTGTGTGGGTGTCCTCAAAGCCCTGCATGCTTAAAAGGCCAATTCACACACTAATATTCCTAAACTTCCTGCAACCAAAGCCTTCTGCTAAATTTTAGTGAAAAGTCTAGTTAAGTGTTGAGAATCTCCTAACCTGAAATGTCATATACTGGGGACATAAAGAACCCCGCTGAGACAGGGACATTTCATTCCACACTCTCCCACAGTCATGGCGTAGAGCATGTTCCCAGTTCCAGTTCACTCAGAGGCAGTAACAGTAATACATTTGTCTCCTATGCAAATTACCATTAAAAAAAACCTCTCAATATTTACCTTCTTTACAAAATAATTTAGTTAGTACTCAGGGAATAACAGATGTTTTTGTTTAATTACTGAACCAAAAATCAAGGGAAGAGGAGGTGAGTGACCCTGAACAGCAAAACAAAGCACAGTCAATTAAATTTTGTGTCAAAATGAAATCTACAGTTTCACTGTAAATGTAGGCATCCTATGCTGCCTTTATTTTAGATTGCTATCAACTGCTGAGTTATATTGTTGGGATTTTCATAATATATTGTTTTATTTTTTATAATTTTTTTTTTGCTGAGACTTAGCTGAATTCTACACAGGCTTGTGAGTAGTTTGAGTCCTCTACATCGGAATCTGCATCTTTCTTGTGTATTTAGTATTTTTTAAACATATCTGACACCTCTAATATTATTAGTCCTAGCTCATAGCTAGGGAAACCTGAGATACCCAGAGAAGTAGCTTGCCCTGAATGAGTCAACATTTCCCGGCAGATGTGGGAAAACAAGAAAATCTCCTGGGGTTTCGTTAAGAGCCCTACCAGTGCCCTGCCTGCACATTGCCTTTCTGCTACGGCAGATCAGAGCAACGTGGCTTACCAATACTAAGCAGCTAAATAAATTAATCCCATTTGGATATTCCGAAGTAATCTCCCTGTGGTCCCTGACAGAAATCTTGAAAATATCCCCAAGTTAAAATATGAGGTTATTTTTTTGTTCCTGTGTTTTGATTTGCATATTAGTAACTCCCAGGTTTCATTTTTAAAAGAAATAAAAATTGACTTCCACATAATCTAGAAGTTAGTTTTGGAGGAAATAAAGCTTGTTTCGCTTCATGTCCTCTGCAAAGGCCTTATTTCCTTGGTTTTGTTTATTTTGATTAGTTTGTTTGCTTTTGGTTTGTACATAATCTTCAAAAGCTCTTATCTCAAGCTCTAGGCATCCTTGCCATATAGTTAACAAGCAATCATGTATTAATTATAAAGCCAACAATTTAATTTTAACTCCCACAACAAAAGATAAATAAGTAAGAAAATTAATCTAACTTTTCCCATCGTATAAAGATAATTTATTCTCACATACTTCTCAAAGATCCAAAGAAAAAGTTAACATCCAACAGATTTTCTTCAAGTTAAGAAGTAGGATCAGAACAAATCAGGAGACCTCACACAGACTGCCAAACTTTTTTAAATTAAGAGAGATCTGCTCAAAGATTTCTCATGTTACCCATTTTGAAAGACAGTCAGGGTCCTATATTAAAAGTCACTCTACAACGGTCCAGAAATGAGCAGAGTCAGAAGTGCTATGGACTAAACTGAAGAAGCATATTCTCACTCACATCTTCCAGGCCTTATAACACGATGAAACAGGTAAGAGGAATAAAACATTAGCAGGAAGAGGAATAAAACGTTAGCAGGATAGATGTATGTCTGGCACACGAGGCAAGAAAAGACCTAGAGACTTCACCAGTGAAGCACTCCAGTGTGAACACACAGCTTTTCACAAAGGGAGGAGGAAGTAAGAATACATTTACAGCTAATAATGCCACCGTAAATTCAGCTGCTCCTGGATTTCTTGGAATGTTATCAGTTAGTTCCTGTAACAAAAATAACAATTACCAGACCTCTCCATGTAAGCAGTTTTATAAGATCCAGGTTGAAATACTCTGTAAACTTCCATGGTACTTACTGGCATTCCAGCCAACCCCAGGTGCAATTGAAGTGTAAGTTTTTGAGACAATTCTTGCCAAAAATCCCTGGCACCATCTGGTATCCTAAGACTGTACTATGAGGGGGACTGGATGCTATAGTAATTGAAAACAAACACCAGTATGTGGTTCTTCATGCAAAAGGTAGCTGAGCTATGACACGTATTGTGAAAACATGTTAAAAATTTACGTAAGCTCGAGGCAAGGCCCGACTTGTCCGTGGAGATCTGTAGAGGGCTACTAAAAAGCCACAAAGTATATTCAACTCTGGATGTTCTTGAGATGAAAGTGCTTGGAGGTTAGAAGACTGCTGTTAAGAGAAAGTATCACAAATTCTTGTCCAGATCTTATGCTTTTATACTCTTACGTTTACACTTGCTTTTGACCACTTTCAGAAATAATATGACGCTAGATATGCCTTTGATCTATTGCAGCAAGGCTATCCTGGTTTTTTTGTACGTAAAGTCCAGTTTGTGAATTAAAGGAAAGAGGAAACTTTCAGAACAACAAACTGTAACTGAAGAGAAAAAAAAAAAGATCTGTCAAATGAGTGAAATGTGAAATAATCACACCAAAGACTTTGTGTGTGTGAAGTTGTATTCTCCACCTGAAAATATTGGAATAAACACTTAGTGCTTTGATGTGCTAGATTTACTTTTTATCAAAGTTAATTCAGAATTCTGTACTCGATTTGTTATTGTCTTCTTAATTTCTGCCCTACAGATTGGTATACAAAAGTTGTGGCTTGGGGAATTTTCTTCACTATGGGAAGATTATTTTAAAATTTGTCAATACCACCATGCAACTCATCTACAAAAAGGTAGCGAAGGCTCTTATGGAAGTCATAGAAAGAAATGTATTTTGGCCTACACTTTGTCTGAAGTGTTTTTATCATGCTAATGAAACTAGTAATTCATCACCTAAGGCTTGAAGAAATACAAAATGTGAATATACAGAGAAGATACCTCCTAAATGTGCAGATTTGAGCTAGAATTAGCCTACTTTGTCCTCTAGCGTTCTAGCAGAAATTAAATTTAACATTTCACAAGTTTGTTTGCAAACAGTGAACTGAACTGAAATTTCCCCGTCCTTTACTCCAGAAAGAGATTTTTAACATGATGATGTTTATTTCTGCTGTCTTCTGGAGACACGGAGGAAGTATTTTGAAATGCCCAGAAGCATCAATTCAGGAATTTCTTACTTTTTTATTTGTTATGAAATGTTCCCCTTATACAAGGAAATAAGTTTCCAGTGGGGAAGCCTGGATGTGCCTGTCACAGGATATTCAGCAAGATGAAATGAGTTATAGCAGAAAAGAATTCTGCCATTGGAGTCCTACTGATTTTACGCAAGAGACCGCTGGGAACAACTTTCCCCAAACTGAGAATTCTGAGTTTAATTTTAATTTAATGCCCCAAGTGTGGTTTTGCAAAACAGGAGCTCTTTGTAAGATTCTGGAATCTCCCTATGCTCTCCTCACCACCTGAAATAAATAAATCACAAATACTATTGTAAGAACTACAGTACAGAAGGATACTTTTCCAGTCATGTTGTCATACCCTTAATCCCCTGGCGAGAGTTCAAATTTGAAATAAAAAAAACCCAAATAAATATATAAGGAAAGTGAGAAAGGAATGTATTTGGAAAGATTATTCTGGCTTTATAGACAGAGGAGGATTTTACTAAATCTACAGTTTTTGTAGATTTTTTGTGAATTTTGCCCATCTACAAGAAAGGTGGGAAGGAGGATC